>NC_092205.1:32749227-33022447 GCF_043381705.1 Parasteatoda tepidariorum
ATAGTTGATAATCCTAAAAACGAAATATTTCAAGAGAATTGGAAGTTGAAACTCATGAATAAAATCAATTTTACAATAGGAATCATCGCCAGGTTGCCAATTGGCATTGTAAGAAAAAATAAGGAAACTAACAACTTGCTGTTTTCAAATTTATTTTTTATATAAGGTCAAAGGGTCTAAATGCGGATCGATTCGTTGGAGTTCGGTCAAGTTCGATATTATATTGGATATATTCACAGAAAAGACTGCAGTATCATGACTTATATTCTAAACTAATTTTTCTTAATGATATTCAATTATTATCTGTAAGTTAAGTCAATGTCTAACATTGTTTCATTTAGGACATTATGATTGTATTTAAGGTAGACGGATCTTAAATGCGAGATGGAGTTATTACTTTATTTTTATAACTTGCTTTTCTCTCGGTAACAATATCGAAATATTGACCCATTTTCGACTTGCTAAATAGCTCCTTCCGTGATCAATGACAGTGCAAGTTTCAGTTGTTTTCCGGCAAACGCAATCAGTATTTATCGCCATTTTACGTCAAAATTGAGTTTATCAACCAAATTTCCTACCACTTTAAGATTAGTTAAAGTACCTCAAATACATTTAAAGCTTTGTTCTGGATGAAAATACAAGTTCCCCTCTTTTTCTACTGTCCCACGCAGAAGGTATAGTGATATCACCATCGATAGGAATTTAATATTGATCAAAACTACACTCACTTTTAGATTAGCTAGAGCAATACAATTCTTATAGAAACTTTCTGTTGGAATACTTTGCAAGTTTCAATCCTCTTCCAATCCAGATTAATTGCTAAAAATAGAATATAATGAAAATTTTTAGCAATTAAAATTCTAACCAATTATTCGACTATCTATATGATTAAAATTGTGACTGCCCTTCTGTTCTGGACATATAATGTAAAAGAGCATTACAACGAAAATTTTCATTTTATCATAATATGTCAGAATAATCAACTCTTGTTAACGCCCTGCATGCCAATAATAATGATTTTCAAATTATTGAAATATCAATTTGGACAACCAAATAGTGCCCAAAAATTTTGAAATCACCAAAGGTGATTCTCGGCTTAGAAGTATGCCACCTGTAGTATTTTAACTAATTATTCCCTTGTTAGATTATTTAATATTTTAATTTTTTTTTCAATTATCATGATTTGATACATTATTATGTTTTCATATATTTATAGATTATATTACATGAACTGTTCATTACAGTATGCTACTACAGCCGCTGAACTGCCTCGTATATCTCCAACTTATCTAGGCCATCAGTCTCAGTCACCCTAGAGTCAACCTCAGACGAAAGGGTGTAGTAACCGCTAACGCGGGCAGGTACTCCAAAAATAAGTCGATCAAATCAAGTCAAGTTTTAAAATCCCCATCTTCATTGTCAAGATTAAGGTTATAGTAGTAACCGACCTTCCCCCGAAGGAGTTTGCGGATAAGGATTTCACCCGTTGTCACGTGAACTAAACACAACAAAACTATAGAAAAGAAAAACTAAAAAGATTGATACACATAGGAAAAATCCCAAAATTATCAAGATTAAAAGCGATAAATCATTCTTCAGCTGAAAATTCTGATTTAACTTCCATTAGGGAGCATTCATTCCAACTTTTGCCATATAACAGTGCGTAAAAGTAAGGATTCGTTTTGAACTTCTATAAAATTTAATTTTGATAGAGAAATAAAAACAGTAATTTCATCTTGCTTTAATTACTACTGATCTCTTAGTGGAAGGCTTCTTTCTCACCAATATTACTTGGAACACCAGCTTAGTTGAAACACGGATACATTACACACATTGCGATTGACATTTTATAAGATATTAACATAATTTGTCTTAGTAATTCGACTTTAATATTCCTTGCTTTTTAAATTCAAACTACTTTCTTTCAGAAAAGGCTCACTAGTACTACCTAGAATTCTTTTTCATAACCACTGGTTAAATTGTATGCAAAATCGTGTTTTTGTATTCAACATGATATCGATATGATGTTTTAAAAAATTGATATAAGTATGATATATGTATGCATAACATTAACAGATAAATAGATTAAAAATTTAAAAAATATGCAAAGTTTCCATTAAAAACAAATGTGTAAAATAATTATTAGAGTTAATAATTCCCTCTCAGTTTTCATTTTAAATTTTTTCTTTCTTTTTAATGCATAGAATTTATATGCCTTTTTTTATTAATTTTACATTTATACAAAAAAGACATATTTAATTACAAAATGTATACAAATCTTTCGAACATTATTAAACAATTTTCGAGTCATTTTCCCTGTCTACAAACTATTAAGGCAATCTACTTTCTATTATACTCAATTCTTGGATTCTTACCGACTTCTTCAGGGTTTAATGGGATCTAAAGAAGAAAAAAAATGATAGGTGCTGTTTTCTTTCTTCTTTTCAAAGAATAGAAATCTCTCTTTTGCTAGTTTGGTAAATGATGTTTCACCCTCTTTTCTTCGCTTCTCTTTTTGTCCTCCTTCACAGTCGGATCTATTCTAGAATGTTGAAAAACGAAAGAATATATAAATAAAACATCACTGACAGCCATCTGATGTATGAATGGATTGTTGCAGTGTAGATAAGTGCTGATGAACCATCTTGACTCGGCGATGATCTTTAGTCCAATAACCATTCTTCATTCTTGACTATTTCAATAGAGTCTCGTAATGGAGACGTTAAACTGATGTTTCTAGAGTGAAAAACTGTTCTAGAGATTTGAATACTTTTCTAGATTTATGCTGTGAATTCCTCTTTTAAATAGAATTGATGAATAGTATTCAGCATACAGTTACCGTTGTGAAGTTTAGAATTGATTCAGATCTATACTAACGGCAAAAGTTTATCTTACTCAAAGTTGTATTTATTGATGTTTGCATCCATTTAGGATTTGTTTCTTTTTTTATATCCAGTACATTGCACGCTTTGCATGAAGTATTTCGTAAAAATCAGCCTTAGTATATATTTTGGGAATAAATTTTTAAACTGATGTCAAAAAAGTATACAAATTAAAGCGGGAAGAAAAAAAAAATGCTGTCGAATCAGTAGTGAAGAAGATGGAAGGCAAATATCTAAACCAGTTTGATTATAAGAAGAAACTCCTACTAGATTCCTTTGGTCAACTTTCAACTTAGCTTGGATTTCTGGAAAACAAAAATGCTTTTGGTTTTTCAATACCGCTTTGCTTAGTAATTAATATCGCAGTATTCCCAGTAAAGTAATGAATCGTCAGTATTATTTTACATATCTCAAACAACAGTTTTTAAATTAATTAAAATTCAAGTAGAGAATGTACATAAAAAAATTATACGTTCAAGAAATATTTTAATTTTACCTCTAAAACTAATCCACCTTTTTTCTTATTGAAAAATTTTGTTTAAGATTTCTTATTTATCCCTAAACTTTAGGGGAACAAATTTTTAAGACACTGGAAAAAATTGCTATAGTGCCAATAATTCACGAGTTATTAATTAAGTTAGAAAATTAAAATATTTCGAAGAAAAAAATCTTTTCAAAGCAACACATAATGTAGGCACTTATAACTAATATTATGTTTTTTTTTTTTTTTTTTTAAAANTTTTTTTGTTAAAAATATCAAAATTTCACTGGATTTTTTTCCCAAGTGTGGAAGCCCGTATGATGAGAAAATTATTCAACGGTGGACCATGTTTTGGGTTTTACAAATTTAAAATAATTAAAAAATCAATTGTTTTCTTGTTTGAAATTCCATATATTCTCTTAGGTCTGAGTTATTGATTCATTTGACTATTATATTACCTGAATCCGATTCCTAAGAGAACTACATCATCAATATATATCCGCAAAATTGGTCTTTGATATGCTTACTCACAAAACCTAAGATGACCGATGAAGATTGCGACATTTGCCAAGTAGAAATTTCACATATTCAACTATATGTAACCATACATATATAACCATACTCTCTGCTTGTCTGGAATGTCTACGACATCCAATATTTCAGCACAATTCATCGAAACGACGTATATTACTCCTAAGATATCCTCAATATTCCCAACTACATACTGCTTTGATCTATTGCATGCGTTGAAACTATTACCTTAACCAACATTTGGGAATCTATTGAGGACGCTGGGATTTATTGCCAAATAAGACTATAAACTGTAGGGCATGTCCTTGCCAACTTGAGCCAAAATTAATGCATCAATGCATTTGATACTGAGCTGTATTATTGCTGGTTTAACAGTGTAATTGTTTTATTTTTTGGTAGTATGAAGTAGCATAGCGAAAAACTGGTTGCATGTTCAATATCAAAATTATATTTATAAATAGTAGGACAATTTTTTTTCAATTCTTATAATCACTGAAGGTTAGCAGTACTTAAGTAGTTAACCCACACTGCAAATATAGTTTTAGAAATGTAAGAAAAAAGTTCCTCATATAAGACAATCTTTTCCCAAATTACAATTAAAACTTGATAATTATTATGATGATTATTACTTTTATATCTAATGTACATTTGTCAGGTACAAATCATTAGGAATTGAATAATTTTGCAACAATCAAAAGAACCACAACTTAAAAAAAAAATCCTTTAAAAATCTGTCAAATCAGAAAAAGGTATTCTTATACGGGATAGTGTCAAGATAGTACCAAATCACACAAAATACTTAAGTTCTAATTGTTACAATTTTAAGTAAAAACGTAAAAGATTCGATTCATTCCATTTCTTTTTTTCTTTTATGGTCATTCTTTGATTTGCATTTCAATTATAAAATTCAGACACTCAAAGTATTCTTCTTAACTCCACAATTTTCATGAAATCGTTAACTAAAAGCTTGATATATATATATATATATAATTCAAAATGAGGCTAAAACAAAGGAAAATTACAGACATATGAAAAAAAAGGGGGATGGAACAAACAACTCGAAAAAAAGGATAAAATATTTTTTATAAAAAAACCCGGAAAATAAAAGATATAATCTTTTCATCATCCCACACGATTATATCCGCAAAAAAGAGTGCTTTCTGATATTGTATCAAAATAGCCAAAGCAAAATATATTAATACAATAGTGTGAGGAGCGCTCAAAAATTTTTTTTACGAAAATTACAACAATTAATATAGAACACAATAAGTAAAAATAACACGTAAAAACAGAAAATAAAATAAAAGAAAAATGCACTTTTTAAAGTTAGTAAAATATTTGTTTCTTGAGTTTATGAATATTACATAACAGATAAAAAAATTTGTAAAAAATTGACAGCAATTTTAATGGAAAACTAAGCACTTTAAGACACTGTATATTATGAAATATTATTTTTGTAGTTAGTGTTAAAAAGTTTTTGCCTTAGATATTTTTGTTGACAAGTTTTATTTCGGTCTTGAAATTGACTAAATATATTTATTTTCTGCGATATAATTTATTNCTTCTGAAATATATATATATATATATATATATATATATATTGAAATTTAATTTATTTCACACGTGACTTGTCTGGACCGTACATTAAAACATATTCTTCATAAGCTTTCATTTACCAAATGAAAGCTTACTTCTATCGTAATTTGTACACTTATCAGTTGTAGTTGTTAAAATTTAATTAAAATTGTAACTGTTTTGATTAAAACTTACTTTGAAAATTACTTACTAAAACTTCAATTCATAGAGCTCAAAACTTGATGAAATGAATTTTGAAATAAAATATAAATCTATAAAATATAATATAAATTTTTAAAATAAAATGCATGGTTGCTTAGAAGAAAAATTTAAATACTACTTCATCGATGCATCAGTGTCGTTTAAATAAAAATTAAACTTTGCAACTTATTTATCTATTGCATTAATAAAACATGCTGAACATAAAATTAACATTTTTAAACGTGTAATTATTATGTGAGAACTACCAGAACGAAATATGCTAAAATTTACATTGCTAAAATTACGTAATTCAGAAAGTATTAATTAATATACTAATTTAAAATAACTTATACTTATTGCGCCAAGTGAAAACTTTGATTATTTTTTGACATGATATTTTTTAGTTGGAAAAAACCATAAATTAGGGATAAAATAGTACCTCTGTTTTAAATATTCACTCTAAAAAATAAAGCTCTAACAGTAGAGACAAAATCATTAATTTTCAAAAATTAATACCATCGTTTTAATTAACTTCATAAAAAATATCATGAAGCAAGCATTAATTTGATTCAAATTTAAACCCGCTCTCTTTTTTGCTATTGAATTCAAGATCATTATTCATCATTGTATTTTTTTTAATCATTTAGTGAGAAGATATAAAAAAAATATTTTAATGCGATGAAATTGATGCTGAATAAAGCATAAATTGTGAAATTCCCACAGCTTGTTTATGAAAATTAAATATTTTAATCATATTGAAACTAATATAAAAAGATTCAAAACCAATCTTCAGTTTATGTTAGAGAATTAGAGTAAACCTGTTTGAACTATGAAAATGTTAGAGTTAAATAAGGTTTTTTATTAGCTTCGTAAAGATAAAAACCGTTTGTTTTTACACTTAACTTTTCTTCGTTCTTTTAAGAAAAGAAATAATTTCTTGGTCATTCTCGGTGGGGGTTTTTTCGTGCTAAGCTTTTGATTAAAGTAAAATTAAATTAAGGAAAATATAGCGAAAAGATTTTATTAACTTAAATGATTACGTTAGACCTAAAATAAATCAAAAATAATTATTATCTTAGATTTAAGAAAACAGAGTGTGCACAAATTAGTTGAACAGTTTTAAAACTGATTAATTTTCTAGAACAGAAGACTACTTAAACTACTTTTTTTTTAAATATTTCTCCAATTGTTTATGTAATAAAACTTTTTCACTATTATATTGTTAGATAACTAGTAATATTTGTCATTTGTTTACACAATTATCGTTTATTTAATAATTAATAATTCATTTATTAATGATTTTACAGCTGTGTACAAACAAGTTACCTACTTTAAGATGGTTTGACCCATTATGAGAAATTTTGATTCGCGAGAATTTAAACAGTTATTAAGGTTTATGCAGCAGTAATTAAATATATAAAGGAACTTTTCAAACAATTTTTACATCTTCAGATATTACTTACTGATGAAAAATGGCCAATCTGAACTGAAATTGTAAATGAATTTAATCAGTTTCAATAAATTTCTCTATTTAACACCAATTGTATTTTGTTTTCGTCCTTCACTTCTCCATATTTTAAGTAATTTTCTTCTTTTTTGGCATATTTTGCTTCGTCTTGATTTTCTCTTTGATTAGTGTATCTGTCAAATTTACAATAAATCTAACCTCCCTTTATAACATTGTATAAGAAATATTAAAATATATACTAAAATATACACTAAAATAATATTAAAATATGCATTCATAGTAAAAACATACAACACATAAGTATGCTGGCCTTTAATATATAAATCTAAATACATAAGGAGTTCAACTTTCTCTTATGTCTGGACACATGGCACCAGTGAGAACAACTTACAACCCATTTGCAAAAAAAAAAAAACTTTTCTGAATGTAAGTAACTTCACATATGATTTTTTCCTGACTTCCCTTGAAAATGCCTAACTGGCAAATATAACATGTGATTCTTCTTGTAACTATGCTGGAATCGGGTGCACATCATTTTAATAAATATTTAAATATGAAAGAGATATGGTGGGTCAAACCGCTCGTAAGGTAAAACCTCCCGTATTTTCCCTGTTGATTTCGTGGTACCAATTTGATTAATTATTAATAGTGTTTCAACTTGACTTTTGACTTTGAGCAGCTTTGGCTCAGAGAATAGAGCATTCACTTCCAAATAATGTGATCCAGATTCGAATCAAAGCTGTGGCANAAAAATACAAAAAAAACTTTTATGAATGTAAGTAACTTCACATATGATTTTTTCCTGACTTCCCTTGAAAATGACTAATGGGCAAATATAACATGTGATTCTTCTTGTAACTATGCTGGAATCGGGTGCACATCATTTTAATAAATATTTAAATATGAAAGAGATATGGTGGGTCAAACCGCTCGTATGGTAAAACCTCCCGTATTTTCCCTGTTGATTTCGTGGTACCAATTTGATTAATTATTAATAGTGTTTCAACTTGACTTTTGACTTTGAGCAGCTTTGGCTCAGAGAATAGAGCATTCACTTCCAAATAATGTGATCCAGATTCGAATCAAAGCTGTGGCAGGTTGATACAAATTCTGCTCCCGGCAGTCACCGACCACAGTGCTGACATAAAATTACCTCGGTAGTAGATGGATCACGGGTTAGAAACTTTTTTCCATCGTACTAACCACTTTGTGGTTTTCCTTCCCATGTAACGCAAATGCGGTTTAGTTTCATCAAAAAGTTTTTTATGAAGTATGCCACGTTTGTCCCAATGCTTAATCCAAGAATTCTCTTGTCTTCTTGGTTAGATGCAAAATTACTAGGCTACGGAATTGAACATTGATAATAGTAAACTCAGAGTTGGGTCGGCTGTTCAACGCCAGCCATAGATTCATAGGCAACGTAGATCTAGAATCGTAGAAGCAAACGCAGATCTATAATTATTGACTCAGTAGCAAAATTTAATTTTTGTTTCTATGGTTTTAACAATTATCCATCCGTATTATAAGTTCATCCTTAATGCTTTTTCTCTTCACATTCTTTATATCTATTTTTAAATACATTGCCAAACCAACGCAGACCTCCATTATAACTCCATTATAAATGAGACAAAAAACAGAAAAAGCTGGGGGTAAAACCATTTAATTTATATCTGGTTTTTGTGAAGTTATAAGCTCTTCACGGGGTATTAAGCTCTAACTATTCTCAATTATAAACTATTCATCACTATTTAATTTTTTTGGGGTTAAAAAATAATCTCATATATTAACTATCACTGTTATAATAAAAGCAGTTCATCTATGATTTCCAGTAATAAAATATTGAACTTTACTGAACAATGATTAACTCTGACAGTTTCTAAGTCGAACAATTTAGCTACACTTGTTTTACCCCACTTTCCTCAATCCTTTCCCAAGCAAGTTCATTATAATATGATTTTCTATTATATTTTGTATACAAATAATTTGCACGAATAAAAGATAACTTTATATTTAAGCTACCAACTCCTATTTACCTCCGTAATAGATTGGAAATCATCTAAAATAATTTCTCACAAATCGTTAGCTTACAATAAACTACCTAATAATAGCTTCCAATAAACTACTATAATAGTTAAGAAGAAAAAGACCTTTCCTTCAATCTAAAAACTAGATATTTATTTTATTTGAAAATTCATGTATCTAAGAAAATAAAAATAATACATTGTTGGCATGCTTTTCAATTCCTTAGATGTTAAGATTTAGAAGTGCCACACTCTTTACTTAATAGATACATTATTACAAAGTTAAACTGATATCGTAAATGCCGTTTTACTTAGGATACTTTTAAGTGCAAAGTTACTTAGATTTTTGGCTCTCTGACAAGTTAATGAACAAACAATAGGTAAAGAGAATATCTCCTAATTGAAAATTCAAGTGCATGAAGGTATTAGAGAATTTGAGTAAACTATCTTTTAAGTTTGTATGTAGACAATAAGAAATAAAGATTATGCCTTACTCCCATTTCTAATAAGGAATATTTATTTATATTCAGCTTCAAATTTGAGAAATCTATAAATCCGTATCATATTCATTTTAAAATGTTTAGTTAATAGAATTTGGCGCCGTGGCGTTTTACTTTGCAATCAAAAGATAGACTTTCCAAATTTGCACGGCTATTATTTGTTGCCAAATGTACTTGAAACCTCCTGCCACTTTACAAACACACAAATATTGTTACTTTGTACCTACACTCAATTTGATATTTTTTCATGACTTGACATTGTAAATCAATATTTGTAATAAACAGGGGGGGGACAAAATAATAGAAGTATTGATACGTTTTTTCTTGTTTCTCAAGAAATACTTAAAGAATAATTTTAAAACTTCAGAAGTGTTTAGATCATGCGATTTCTCATACTAATCAATGAAGATTTATATGAAGATAATCAATGATGAATAAGCTTTTAAATTATTGAGGGACTGACAATAAATTAAAAACGGAAAATAGTGTTTTTGAACACCATATGCTAAAACCTGAAGCAATAGATTTGTAACTTGTACCAATTATTTTGGTTTTCCCATACAAAAGTAGCGCAAAATTTAGTAAGGTTAGTTAAAATATTAACGGAAATATAGACATTTTTATTAAAAAAAAAAAAGAAAAAAAAGAAAAAAAAAATTCGTACTCTTTTTATGTTGTTTTAAAACTATTCAATGAAACTGAACAAAATTTTTAGAGCTATTTGAAGTTAGTTACCAAAATTATTGCTTTAAAATTTGAGAAAAATTCGTTAAGAATTGCGCAAGATATGAGTAATTAAAGAAGTTCCTTTATACTGATGATAAGCTGTCTACTGAGAAGTTGATACTGTTATCTACTTCATTGATAGGTATGAGAAATCGCATGATCTAAACACTTAAGTTAAAAAATGATTCTTCAGCTATTTCGTGAAAAATGTGAAAAAATTTATTGGTATAGAGAGAATTTCGAGAATCCTTAACTTTTAAAACATGATTCTTAGAATTTTCTTCTATTAAGCCCTTATGAAGGCAATTGTACCTTAAAATACAAAGTTAGAAAATTGTATTAAGTACCTATTAAAGAAAGGTTCAAATAAATAAATATTAGAGTAATTTGAGGAAGGATTATTTGCAAAATATGATATTTATTTTCGAAAAGTACACAATAATAATTTATTTTACACTCGATTTAAAAATGGGCGTAATATAAGTAATAGGATCATAATAAAACATTATTTACTATGAACTAAAAAAAAAATTATAATGACTTCCGAAAGAATAAGGTAACAAAATAATACGGTTAAAAATAAAAATTTCCCACCAGGCACAAAAAGTATTATTGACGCAGAAAGTTTTTCCCCGTAGCGATGCTAGAAAAACATCATTAGTATAAATTAACGCCAGTCTTGATAACACTTCTAATATACCGGCGACAAAATGGCTTCTTCGTTAATTTCTCTTTCGATTTACATTCGTCCTCTGGAAATGAAAATAAATTTTGATATCGATCTATTAATTTTGATTCCATCGATATCGAGAAAATTGTTTCTGTGTATCCGTGAGAAAAACACGAGACAAATATCGATTTTTGTCATGTAACTCATCAATCATCGTTTTCTGTTATCATTAGCTGCAGGTTGTTTTGCAAGCGATTCCGGCACAAAATGTTTTGCTGAGATTCTAAACTTTTGTTTGTAAAACTTATGTCTAGCCATAATGCCGTGCTTACAATTTTTAACAACTCTTGAGTTATGAATTAATTTTAGAAAGCATCTCATCCTTATTGTGGCTCACTTTAAGAAATACGTATGATGAAAAAATTCATAAATAAATTAAATAAATATAATTTTATTTTCCTTTAAATTAAAAAAAAAATGACTACCATTTTTTATATGAATAGGGAAGAACAAATCTCGAAATGTGTAACAATTTTTAAAGTAAGTCCGAGGCAAGTATAGAAAATTGTAGGTGTAGCAATTTGTACAGAATATAGTAAATCATAAAGAGAATGAAGCATGAAAAATTTTCAGAATTTGTGAATTATTTGTCCAAGAAAATACATGAGAACTGTTTGATGTAAAAATGCCACATTTGCAAAAAGAATAGCTTATCGCTTTAAGACTCTAAGTTCCTAAGTTTAACACAAGTGGAAATGTTATCACTTATGTTAGAAATTCAACAGCAAAGCGCGTCAGTGACAAAGCGAAATCGAACTTATATCATATTTTTATATATCAACTCTAATATACTTATTGGACAGCAATGGTTCTAATGCCTGAGTTAAACCAAGCTCAAAAACAATTCCACGTATGAATATGTATTTCCCTGGGATATTTTTAGCTTTGCATAAATTTTTAGTGCTAAACTTTATGTTAGTAAACTAATTTATATTAATTATTCTTATTTATTACACTTACACACGAAAGTAATGGATGCATTACAAACTGTTCGAATTTTTATTCCCGACAGGAGTCTGTTTATCCAATTTACTGTCAAGATTACGATAAGAACATTTTTTACCTTTACGGTTTTGTAACCATTTATTACTGGCATGGTTTCAAAACCGTAAGAAAAGAAATTTAACTGGTCATTGGAAATAATTCAGCAGCCTTATAGTGCTGTCAGCTGTGCCTGAATGAGAGTATCGTATTCTTACATCCCGGGGTAGCAAATGGAGGAGTACAGAACACTTGAAACACTTCTTAAGAGGAATTAAGGAAATATAGTGATGTCCACGTTGGTGGTCGAACGTCTGTTCTGTCGGTCATGAGATTGACAGATTAGCCCTCTCGGCTATAAAGTGTACCCATCTGGGAGGAACTAAGTGGATTCATTTGGTGGTTCTAGATGATGCTTTAAAACTCTGGTAGTTTAACCGTATTTGGTGAAAGCAGTTAATATACGGTTTTTCTTACTGTTAAGAGTTTGAATACCATCTTTTACATGGTTATTTGATTGTTTTACTTGAATATGGTAAAATAACAATAAAAATAAATTATTACTTTGTCTGAGAAATTTTCAACAGTGTAAATTGTGAAATATATTTACATCAACCAATCTTTGCTGCTTCATATTGCAAAAAAAAATTTCGCTCTGCAGAAAAAAATACCATAGGTTCTAGCTGACTGTAGTTGAACCTTAAAGTTACTGCATAATAAAAGGGGCTTATTAAAGGACTCAAGGACAAAATTAAATACGATAACTTTGCTATATTATGATTTATAAAACGGTGATATTTAGCAAATCTGGTATTGTATAATATCTTTCAGTGATGTTAAAAAATTATTACTTAAAATTATTAAAACTATTAGCGTTGTATCATTAAATGTATAAACCTGAAGTCATACTTGACATCTTATGTCACCTTATGACCTCCTTTTTATAAAATTGCATGTCATTTTGGACACTATCTTATTTAACTATGTAGAACGTTATAATCTCCCTCTCGACACTAAAAAATTATAAAGTTTTGTTTCGATTGAATTAAACACTTCGTGAATTGCTGACGAGTGTACAGGGTGTGTAAATCTATCTCAAGACACCAGCTTAAGGCAATAGGTTAAAGTAGAAGTCTCTGATCAAATGACCACCTTTTAATTCTGACTTCAAAAAAACCTAAAAGTAATCTTCTCTTTTACTTCTCTTTTTCTCAATCTGCGCATTTTAATAGAGGGCGTTGTTTCCTTTTGTTTTAAATGTTTCCTTTGCATTTAGTTTGCTTGTGAAATCGCTGTTTGACCGGTTTAATATGAGTTCTTATTTTCTCAAGTTTTTGTTTGAATTTCTTTTCTGAATTGGTTTTGTGTATTCCGTGTATTTTTTCCTGCACTTATACAAAACCTTCGGGGTACTGAGAGAGTAACTTTTGGCATTTCATTTTGCCTCTCTCTCAATAGAAAAGGTTTTGTTTTATGGCTTCCGAGGCCGTTACCCCCTGAAGACGTCGGCTTCGGTGGTCATATTTTTATTTTTATTTCCTTCGTTTTTTTTATTGCTGCAGCTGAAGTAAATTTTATAAAGGAAAAAATACTAAAAAACAAAGTTATTATTAAAAAAGCATATAAACGTTGCGATCGTCTTATTACGATCACTGGTTACCCATAGGTCAAATACTTTTTCTTTCTGGATTGGAGGCAATCCAGTTAAACGCCACAACATTTCAAATCATGGATTGCAAAAATTGTCTCAATTGATGTTTGCATTCGGATTGGTTTTTCAATCCTGTCAATGTACGTGATTCAAGACGTCACAAAATACTTATCCTTTTTCAGCATTCATATTTATATTGAAATCACCTTCACGCCAGTAATTATACGCTAATAATAAAAAGAATATAAAAATACTTCAAATTATTATGACGTAAATACATTAAAGATGCCAACTAGAGAAAATAAATAGAACAACAGCAGCGGTCGCCATAACAACGCATGCAATGACGTCGCATGCTCACTGTTTACTATTATTCTTGAACACAATCGATAGGAGTGTAGACGCCATCAAATCCAAACCAAGACCCATTTTGCCAATGGGTAATAAGCCACTATCCGTTTGGTCATTCATTAGATTTGGCTGAACCTTATTTGATTTAAGTTTTTGTCATGTATTATTTTTATAAAATTAAGCCTTTGCAATAATTTTCCTGAAGACTGATATTAATCTGCGCAATAAGTTCAATACTCAAAATACTTTAATCCCACTAAAGTCCCTTATGAAGTTAATCAATTTTAGAGCATTGCTTACTCCATGGAACAAAAAAAGTATAAGCACACTCACATTTTAGAGCGATATTCATAAGATATATGACAGAAGTCTGAAACAGTGAATCAAAAGGAAAAGCTTTGCTTACAAAATCATGATTTAAGATACTTCATTTATCAAGGTTCACCAAAGCAACCCGATATCTATGTTATATAAACATTGGTTAGACTTGGAGCTATAAATAATGGGGTAATCTGTTGGCTCTTCCTTAAGACTGAGTGAAAAATGATGAAGAATAAAGTCTTATCTTGTCTTGCCATCAAAATAGGACCGGAGATTATTGTTGATCAATGGGATATATACAGATAAATTGTTATATCATAACAACCATTTGTTTTTTCAAAGTTAAAATGTGTTTAAAAAAATAAGATAACTTATTAAAAAATTTATTGAAAAGTTATAAAATTGTACAGGGTGATAAAAAGTAATACAATAATTAAAATCCTATACAAAAAAACATATTATATTATACATTAAATACTAGTATTCAATTCCATTGAAAACTAGTTTTGAATTAATTTAATTTCAATGTTATTTCATGCAATCCATTTGAATTTGTCTTTTTTATTCAATGGTGCTTCCAATTTTTATTTATTTTTATTTTTTTATATGTCAAATCAAGCTTTTGACGCGATAGGCTACTGAAAAAGAATTTTCGTATTATAAGTAGACTTCTATTTTATTCTTTTGTTCAAAAATAACAGTGGTTCTAAGGTCCGACTATTATCGTCATACTGCAAATAAATTTTGGATTAATATTTTGATAAATTGAGTTTGATTTTGATTAATATTTTGAAAGTTTATAACTTCACTCATTTTGTTAATAATAACCATTTTTGCAACTTAATCAGGCCTGTTAAATATTATAACAATAATATGAGACCAAAAATTTTATTAAAAATATAGAAGAAGAAAAATTTACAAATCCATCTATCTGTAAACAGCGTTAATGGTTAAAGTCTGGTGTATCATGCTGTAATCCCGATGCCATTGTATTTCAATGTGGCTTGTATATTTGTTAAACAGTAAACATAGTTTAATGCCCACCTGATCAACCGAAAATGTCTATAACATCAACTATGCGTTGTTTGTGCCTTACACTGTCTTAAGTTGTAATATTTTAAGAAGAGATTTCATTAAGCTCGAAAGTGTGTGGGACGCAAGAGATAGACGATAGTATACGTTCTGGTCCTGACTTTAGCCAACATACCCGTGAAAAATGCGCCAACACATTTCTACTAAAATTCTACTAAAATTCAGCTACTAAAATTTTGCTTTTTAAAAATTTACGTAAGTATTGCAATTGTATTATGTAGGCGACAGATCAAAGAATCGATTCCCCCAATGAAATAGAAAATTTTCTATTTCTGCTGTTCATTAAAATAGGTTATAAATATGTCATATACTCTTTCGAGTAGTTAAGTTTCATAACACCATGCAATTGTTAACGTTATGTTAGGTCGAGTTGATGATTCATAATTTTTTAAATTTTCTTAAAATGCAGAAAAATCTTATTAATGGAGAAGTTGTGTGTAAATTTAAGTATAATTCCAATGCAAATCTATAATATCACTCCTCTTTACACTTCGCCTCGTAAACATAACATAAGCGAAGGGAATTTTTCTTCATGAATCTTGTTTATAATCTTGTTGATGTTTACACTCAGTTAAACATCCGTGATTTAGTAGATTACTCGTTAGGGTAGTAAAACAAGATGAAAATATTCTAAAGCATACCAAAAATTTGGAATGTTTTTAAATATTTAGCACGCTTTTTCCTTTTCTTACTTACTTGGGCTCTTTACACAGACTGACGCATAACACATTCAGCCTACTTCTCTATGCCTCCTCCCCGGTCTTTGGCTTGTGATCTGAGCCGCGGTGGCTCAGGGGATAGAGCTTCATCTTCCAATGAGGTGAACCGGGGTTCGATCCCGGTGATGGCTGGTCGATAAGTATTCCGCATCCAGCTTTCACCAACCACAGTGCTAACGTGAAATATCCTCAATGGTCGACGGATCATGGGTTGGAGTCCCCTTGCCATCAAGCTAACCGAGGGAGGCTCTCGTGGTCTTCTCAATGTAACGCAAATGCAGGGTTAATTCCATCAAAAAGTCCTCAACGAAGGCAAATTTCTCCCAATACTTGATCCAGGAGTTCCCTTGTCTTCTGGATTGGGTTCAAAATTATAAGGCTATGGAGTTGAACATTAGTAGTCGTAAGCCCAAAAATTGGGTCGGCTGTTCAACGACGTTTCTGAAAAAAAGCCCTTAAATTTTGCTCTTTTGAAATCGCTTGCTTTTCGATGCTACCAAATCATTCTCGGTTCCTTACCTTTTTCTCTTGCCATCATTGCCAATGAAAGAGAAACACGACAATTTTTTCTCTTGGCATTTCATTTGTACATGTCCCTTTCATTTTCAGCTTTTTTATTGATCTCTTATTCAACTGTAGTATCAAGATAACTGTCGGACTGCCTGAATTTTATAGATTTCCAATTTTTGTTGTCATCTAAACCTTTTTTTACGGTTTGACTCAGTAGCAGAATTTACGGTGTGAATCTACAGCACTATCTTCAAAAATCAAAATTATTCTGTGACCTAAATGTAGTCAGATATTGTTATTGTACATATTTAGTTTAACCTAACATACATGTAGTAAAATTTGAAAATTAAAGGTCGTTGGAAATTATGCGTAGGAACTTCATGTAATTTAAATTTAAGATGAATTTTATGTCTTGATACTGAAAAATGGGTTAAATCTGTAATCATGTTACAGAAAAAAAAATCTTTACCGTTTTTCTTCTTCTTCATTTGCGGTGTTCTATCAATTTAGCTTTTTAATTTTTCAAAACAAGTTTAAATATGTTTAAAATAAAGTCTTCGCAATTTCCTTCCCATTAGTTTACTTTCTTTTTAAAAACAAAAAATAAAAATACTTAAAGGAAAAATAACCTACATCGTCCGCTGTAGAGCTGGAGATAGAATACCGTCTTTATAGGTATTTTATTTATCAACATTTATATTAAGCAAATATTTCACAAATTCTATTCATGCTCATTTAAAAATCATATAATATTATGATTTGTTTTCCATTGACGTCCGCTTTGTATTATATATAAGCATACATACATACGTTAACTTTTTATGAAACACAATTATACTATGTATTTTATTGTGCTTTAACACCCTCGAAACAGTAAATATTCATGAATATTTATAGTAATGAAAGCAACATTTAAACTAGGCCCTTATGATTGATTACTGAGAGTTATAACAATAGGCCTTCAGGTTATAACACATCTGTGAAATGGCTTTACTGTTTACATCCCTTAGGGGCATATTATATGCACCAGGGCAGCCTTTACCATAGTTGATCCTCTATTTACGGTCCAAAATGCCCTTTCATCTGTCCACGTTTGCCCTTTCCCTACTCCACCCCATGTTGCTGACAGGTGGACAACGAACCAATGACGTCACTTCTTGTGGTCACTCCATCAACCCATTCAGACATAATGAAAACAGATCATGTGACGTAATTTAAGCGAAACCCACAGCTTGAAACCATTCCACCTGGAAAATAATGTGAAGTGAAGAGATGCCGAGTTCCGAATGTTGTCCTAAAACTAGGTGTAAAATTTAGATAGCTGAAACAGATGAGATTAACGCCGAATGGTGGCGCTTCGGTAGAGACGATTTATGAGACAGTTAAAAGCTTTAGAAGTATCGTAAAACATCTTTTGCGAAATGAGTTTTGGAGATTTAGATAAAAGAGTTTGAAACAGTTCTGATATGCAAAACAAAATTAATTCATATAAAGTGCGCTATTATCTGCACAATTTACGTCAAAGTGAAATGAGTTATTCCAGAATCAGAGCAGTTAGAGACTCTTAAAATCGGTTTATTATCTAACATTTTTCTGAATTCAAATTTCGGTCAATTTGTTGAAGATATGGAATAAATTCTCAGATAAATTTATTTCCTAGTCTTAGCAATAGGCTTTATATTGTTATTTATGTTAAAAAGAAGTGTAGTTAAAGACAGGGGTTTTATAATTAAGGCTGTTTACTATTTCTTAAATAAAAAGCGTACAAAATAATTACTATAAAAATATGTGGTTATTAGCTGCATAAATAGTAATGTATTTACAGATCTGTTGGTTTTTTAAATCTGTTGATCTACTGTTATATGTGTAAGTTATATGTGTTACATGAACCATTAAAGATATTTTGTAGATCTTTAATGGTTCATTTCCATTAAAGTTTGTAATTTTTTTCTAACCAAGCCTGATAAACCTCTAAGCAAAATTGAATTGAAATTTCCCACATACACTACTTTCCCATTAATAAGCATAAAAACCGGTTTTTGATACAGAAAAGTTACCGGCTGTAAATTTAAATAAAACTATGACTAATGCTTCGAGGATTAGGACCGTTATGAATTCTTTCGAATCTAAAAATATAAATTATCATTAATAATATACACTTTCCCATTAGCTGTAACTTCAGCCATTAGCTAAAGCATCGGAAAAAGATTATACGAATGCTCAGAGAATTTTAACTATCATAAATTATTTTGAGTCTAAAAATATAAATTTACATTTTGCTATACACAACTTTCCTATAAATTAAGATGGGAAAAAAACGTTCTTTTTTTTCTTTTTTTCTATGCAGGAAAGCCACCAGCAGGATAAAAGTAAAAGATAACAAACTGTTGAATATTGCTGTAAATTCTAATAAAAAAATAATTTGAACTAAAAAAAACCACAGCTTGCGTCTTAACTATATGAATAATGCGTTAAATTTCAAATTACTCGTGAAATTTAAAATAAGCAATGAAAAGACATAACTTTATTCATTATCATTAACATATCTCAAGATTTATTTCATTGCCCTATGAATGAAAAAATTACCAAATGAATGTTGTGAATACTATATATTTTAGTTTCAATAACCAGAATTATGCTTTTTTTTCCTCAGAAACGCCATTACCATAAAGTACTCTAATTTTACCAGATTTTTTCGTGTATAAATAAGATATTAAATAAAATGCATGTCATCATCCCATTATTAACATGAACAGTCCATTACATTCTATGTTTGAAACATATTTTCTCCTGATGGCAAGCAATAAAAAAAAATTCTACTTTGCTTTCGCATAAATTAGTGCAAACAACGAAGTCAATAACTTTTCTTTTTTAAATAACTTCACTTCTATCTATCTATTGATGTTTTAATAACGCATTCAAACAAAAGCGCGCTTTCGTTTCAGATGAAGCAGAGTAAAAAAGTAATTTTATGTTTTTCTATGCTTGCGTTCAAAGTAATAAATCGATTTATTTCCCATTTGAAAACAGATGAAAGAAAAATTACTTAAAAAACTACTTTAAAGAAAGAAGGAAGAATGCACTTTGTCTTCCTTTTAATTTAAGTCTTCCTTATTAGTTTGCCACAGAAATAAAGGTTTTTAAGTTTTATTAACATGAGACACATTTAAACTGTGAAAGTGTCAAATGATTCCTATGGTGTTCAAATTTCCCTATCAATTTACGGTATAAAGTACCAACACAACAATATCCGTAAAATCTATTTCTATCAAAAATACTATACCGTAATTTTTACAGCAATATTTGTTTAATTAGAATGTGTCAGCGAGGTTATGGTATTTATTGTTAATCTATTTATTACAGTATTTATTACTTATCTATTTATACGGTATTTATTATTATATCAGATTTTTGTTCCGGTAATGGATTTTACGGTAAAAAGTATCGGCACCCTGAGTGACTGTAATTTTTCCCACAATTTGATTTGGAATATTTTACAGTGTAGTAACTTTTCCCGTTAAGCATTGTAAAAGTGGATGCTCAAAATTTATTTAAAATATTTTCCATTTACGTGACCATTTCATGGGAACATTTTCTGAAATTGAGAAAATCACTATATTCACTTGTTTGAGGGTATGAATTTCCACCCAAAAAATTAGGCTTAACTCAAAATATTAATAAGCATAATCGATTGAAAAATTTGAAGTGAGACATAAAAAGTATATCAGTGACTGAGTACTCAATCATTACAAGAAATCAAACCTAGAATGCCTGCTTGACAAACGGACTCATTATCCACTGTATTATCCCTTAAAATAGCAAAATCAGCTTAAAACTAAGATTAAAAAATATTGGTTAATGTCAAGATATTACTGAAATAAATCTTGTAATGCGTTGAGAAACTCTAAAACTCGTAAATTCGTGCTTCGTTAATCCACTGGCGGTATAGAAAATGAGCAATGTTTGGAGAATGTTTCTCCCCTATACACTTTTTCCCTATCTATTAATATGGAAAAACCGGCTTTACTATGCGGAGAAGACTGCACGTCAAAATACGACTTATGTGCAGAATCATCAGTATGGGTTAAAAAAAGACTTGGATTCGTATTAAACTGATTATCTAAAATATTGAAATACAGCTTCAAGATTATTAAATCATCAAAAGGAAGAACTTGAATCTTGAGAGTGCAGAAAAAAAATTTGATTGACAAATTTACATGACGATAGTCCGATCATGTTAATCGATAACCGTCAAACTCTTGATCAATCATTTATATTATCAGTGAACGTAACACTGCTTTCCTATCTATAAAACTTTTAACCCACGATTTTCAGTTTCCATCAATGCGCACACATAAGTCTTAGTGCTGTGTTGAAAGTCTTCTGGTGCTAGAGAAAGCTTACAATAATCTAACAAAGAGACAAATAATAATGAACCTAAATATCATATACTAAAAGCGTTTCAATCAAATTCGCATAAATAATGTATAACAGCAATCTATTAGAGGTTCTTGACCTTCCACATCCAACTCTATAGAAAACTTTAAGCTCCTTGTATGAATAAATACAACCAGCAACCGAATATATGGCATTATTTCCCTGTTTCTGGGCCTAAAATTTAATACAAAGTTAGCAAAAATGTGGCGCGATATTTATTTAAATTCATTTAATCATATTTAACAGTGCACGTCTTCTTACTCCTTCGAAAATGCATCAATTTTTAACTTTATTATGATATTGTTGTCATCTGTGCTAGAAAAAAAGTCATATGCGTCAGTAACTAAACATATCACAGTACAATGTTAGATGAGCTTACCAACTTAAGTCAATGGTTTTCTGGTTTCTGAGGCTAAATTTTAAAATGTAATTATAGAAAATTTAGTAAACCATCTATTTTAAAACAATTAATCACATCGAATTGTGCACGTCTTCCTACTTCTTCAAAAATGCTTCAACATTTAACTTTATAAAGATATTGTTGTCATTTGAGTTCGAAAAAAAGGACATATATGTCAGTAATTAAAAATATCTCTCTGAAATGAAAAATATACTGATCAACCTTATACAGGTAAACTTTTTCTGGTTTCTGGAGCTAAAACTTAAAAAAAAATTATTGCTAGATTCTTACTTTATCTACATTTTTAAAAAGAATTAATTTGTTTTTCACGATTATACAGATAAACAAATAGCGCTATTGATATACGAAGTGCGGTGCTTCATGCAACATTCGATTTGATAAATATATGTTAAAATTTAATTATAGCTATCATTTTGTTAAATTTTGAATGACTGCATAATACAGTTCAAGTGTATTTTTATCAAAATTATATATGCATGCTTTATTCTTTTGTAGCAATTTCATGTTTTTGATTTTTTTAAAAAGTAAACTTTAATTTGCTTTGATAAAATTTTTGACGTGTTTAATATTCTTTGAAAGTTCGCACAAAATTTCTCTTTCACAAGAAACATTTTAGATATCGCCAGCCTGAATAAATCAGCCCAACTTTGGAAGAAATTCAGTTGAATAGAACAAGCAGTGACACATCTTAGGTACGGCACAAAAGGTCAAAGTTCAAAACCAGCGAACATCAGCCTAAGCTCTTTCTGCGTCCCAATCTTCTTTTGAACTATTTCTCGTTCCTTTTTTCTTCCTCCTTTATATCGGAAGATACTAAGGAAAAAATATAAAAGATGCATTGGTTGGAAAAAAAAATTCACACAATATGTTGGCGAGAAACTTGTATCCGAGAAGATTTCCCCTAAGGAAATGAAAATTGGTATCTTTAGTTATTTACTTTCCAAGAGTTAGAAAGAAAAGGAGGAAAAAAATTCGCCATCTTGCCGAGAGAAAGAATGCGAAACTATTATTATGCAAATATTTTCATAAACGAGTTGTATGCTGGGTTCTTCATGCGATAGCGTTATGGTGCTGTAAAAGCATTCTAGCACTACATCGGGCGTAATATAGTAGTTTTACCTTCTTATACCAGTTTTGTCTGCTTGTTGGAGCTCTTTCTCCTTGTTGCCAACGGTAAAAGAACAAAAAAATTCTATTTGCATGTTTATTTCCATCTGGCGGTTTGAATTAAATACTGTTTCTTGTTTGGCGCATTTTGAAAGAAAGAATTGATTCAGTTCATTTTGTTTTAGGATATGTTTGAGAAGTGTTCAAAATGAATATTCGAACTCCTTTTTTTTCTTTTGAAAGGTACAAAATAGTTTTAACTTATGTTTATTTCGTGTTTTTTTTCTTCCAAAGTAATAAAATATGAACAAAAGATTTTGGCTGCCATGGATAATTTTCTCTTTTACGACTTTCATGAAACGTTTAATAACGGGGAAAGTATTTAGGATACAAATAATTGTTCGGAATATTATACCACTATACCTCAACAAATTATTATACTACTTTGTATATTAAATTATCAAAGTCTTTTAAATACCGTATAATATCTCATGAAATGATATACATTTCAAGATGCGGCAATTAAGAAGGGTGCAATTTAATGTCTCCATTATATGTAATATATGTTGAAAAACGAAATCGCGTATGAAATTGCACATTGTAATAGAATGTCAGCGCTTTTATTTCAAAATGTATTAAATATTGCATATATGATACCAAACCTAATCATCTAATAGTATATAGTTTCTTTCGTTTTTAGTTCATAAAGCATATGAAAACGGCAAATAGAATGCCAGAGCATATATGTTATAAAGAAAAAGATTTTCACTATGATATCAAGCATATTCCTCCAATAATAAAGTTTCTTTCGTTTTTAGTGTATAAACCATATAAAAACTGCAAATATTTTACATGATTTGCACACAAAAATGGAGAAATATTCTTGTTTAACAGTTTAGGAACGTCTTAGAACAGTTCTTGAAACAGACATTCTACTACACGAACTATACAGGACTAATAAAAAAGTAAAACATTCTAATTTCTAGAGCATTTTTTGATTAATTATTTAACATAAAAGTGACTGGAAAAGCCACAAATAACTAAACTAAAATTTCTACTTTCGAAACTGTGCTATTTTTGTGAATTTTATAATATATAAACAATCAAAACCATTAAAAGTTACCGAAATAGTTCTTTCTAACTAACTTTACAAAAGTCTCCTACCTATTTCATTATAATTTACTGTAAGTTTATCTGAGAAACTTTGAATCTTATGAAAAAATGCATATTCCAAATGTTTAGGCATAACTTTTGAGAGTAATATTTTTTTCCATTTCTTTTTATTCCGCAAAACAAATGACATAAAAATCTAACTTTAAGAAAAGAGTTGTTTACGAAAATTTCAAAACAAAAATATCGAATCTAAAACTTCAGAACCAGAGCCAGGAAGGTCTAAAAGCACTTGAGGTTTTTGAAAAATGGGAAAATGGTCCCACAAAAAAATTGCTGCCTTCTCTATTTTTATCATTTCAATGATTTATGCTGTCAGTATATGTTGAGGGGCCATACATCACAATGATTGTGATATCGGCAATGCTTTGAAAGTTGTACCGTTCGCTACTGCTTAGATCTATGCTATTTGGTTGTGTTATTTCTCTATCAGGACAGAAACTTTGCAAAAAAAAAATGTTGAAGGAATGTTGTGGAAAAATATAACTTCCTCTTTTCCGAATGAAAGTGAAATATATACTTCCAAGTATCACAATTTATGTTTTCACTTCATATTGTGATTTACAGTTAAACTGAAATGAAAATTGATGTGATTTTTCCTGATTTATGGAAGGACTTCTTATTTATGGTTGCAGCATCAAAAAAGTAGATTCAGCTATTAGTTTCACTAAGCAAGCTGATCATAAATAAATGGTCGAATTAAATATTTGTATTTTTGCACTTTACATTTATTAAATATTTGTGACACAAAAAATTGAAGAAAAAAATATTTTAATACTCAAAAGGCATCAAATCTGAAATCAAATTGATTTGCATATTTTTGTAGATTAACAAAGTTTATGTTATCAAAGTTAATCTTTCCTAATTCTGCACAAATAAGTATGCTGAAGTTCTAGCAATGTTTTTGGCATCGGAGATACAGTGCGCAACATAAGAAAAAAACTAACGACCCTGAATAACTTTCAATCAAATGAAAGGACCTTTACGTTCTAAGACTCATTCTTTACGGTTTGAGGGGTTAACCTCAAATATGCTGATTAATTAGTGCAGACGATGTTTTAAGTCAAAACACAATATCATTTCTCTGAATAAACAGGCGTTTTTTTCAATGGATTCGGGTTTCTGACACCCAAAATACCGCGATCTGGGAAACATGGTCCTCATAGTTTGGTCAGGAGAGCGATTCAAAGTTTGGATCCCTTAATGTTAATTTTACTTTTTGCGTATTTCGCCATGTCTTTAGAACTTCTTAAGATGACACTGTTAGTTTTGGCTTTAGCCACTAACAACAGAAAGGCTCCTGTGTGTTTACAGACAGTGTGTCCCCTGATGAAGTGCTGTTCTGTAAACACACAATTTTGTTTTATTTTATTTTTACATTATATTTTAAATTATTTTTAAGTAATTTTATATTGTTACTAGATGACACAGAACGTTAGAAACAAAAAAGTGCAGTTTTTATTTGATCCTTTTCAAATGCAAAGGATTAATAGAAGCGTCTGTCTTTAATTGCTTCAATTAAACTTTTACCAAAATTCGTTGCATACATTTAAATAAATTTAAGTGGTTATGGTAACGGCAAAATTTTACGTAACTAGGCATTAAATTGTTCTTATGTCACCAAAAACTCAAAAAAAACACGTTACAGCTATACTTGTTAAATTTTTAAAAAATTAAATTAAGATATTGAGTTAATCAAATGAATTTTTAATTAAACAAGACATATCGAATGGTATCTAAAAAATGTTTATTAAAAGGAAAACAAAAACTGGTACGCAAGAAACTTTTTGAAATTGTTAAAACATTGAAAAGTTCCATTACGAGAAAATGCAACTTTGTCAACGAGAACTATAAACTGATAAACTTTACGAATTTATAATCTTATAACTCGGTAAAAATAACTCAGATTTAAACGAGGCTTGTTGCCTATTACTTAGTAAAGTATAATTTGTTTTTAATATCTCTAAAAGCAAAGAATGGATTTTTGAAGGATTTTTCTCATTCCGAATGACTGGTGCCCCTGTAAGCGAATTGAAAAGTTCATATACAGAATTGTAAAATTCATTGTGAAAAATAAATTTCAGTAGATATTCATTGTTTTATAATATTTTATTTAATGACAGTCGAAAACTTTTTGAATTGTAAAGTATATCATTTTTAACAGCATTTTAAAGTATTTAATTTTACATGGCAAAATCCGGTTGAATAGTTCTTGAGAAATTGAATTTTATATATACAACTTTTTCAAAATTCGATTTCTCTGAAACTGTTCGACCGATTTCGCTCATATTTTGTATTTTGACATGAAAACTTACTTTCATTTAAATAATGTAAAAAATCTTGTAATTGAAAATGTTTTCGACTATCATTAAATAAAGTAATAAAAAGTAATGTATACTTACTAAAATTCATTTTTTGTATGGAATTATCTTTGTATAATTGAATTTTATGATTGCTTTTAAAAAATTTCAATTCACTTTAGAAATTCTCGAGATATGGCGAAATACGCAAAAAGTGAAACATTAAGGGGTTCAAGCTTTGAATCGTTCTCCGAACCAAACAGATTGCAGTTACTCCATATATTTTGGGGATCAGAAATCCGAATTCGTCAATAAAAACGTATGTATGTTCAAAACGTATTTAGAGAAAGTTTCGTGTCCGATTTCTGATCTTAAAATATCGTCTACACTAATAAATTAGCATATTTGAGATCACTCTCTCAAATCAATGAGAATGAATCCTAGAACGTGAAGATCCGATCATTAGATCAAAAATTTTTAGGGCGGTCCGTTTTTTTATTTTGCTCGCTTTACCTAAACATCTTTGACGCGACTACATAAAAAGAGATCATGAAACAAATTGATGTTGAAAAAATATTGTAATTCTCTTAGTACCAATTACTACATGTAATAACAGTAAAAACATATCAAAATAAGAATTTACTGCCTTTTGAAAAATGGTTTTAGCTTATATTCATATAGGCAGTCCAATTTTTCAACAACAGTAAAATTTTTGTATCGATAATTAAATCTACAATTCATAAATATTTGAATGATTGCTCTAAATAAATCATTTGAAAATAGGCAATAAATTGACAATTACTTAAAAGCATTAATTTTTTGTTACTGTGAAAAAAGCTATTACGACTTCAAATGAAACAGGAGAAAATAAATATAACTAAGAAAAGTAATCTTAAAATTTTTATTATGACAGAATAGGGCACCATATGAATTGTGCAATTGTATAATTACGAGTTAAAGTTATTTCTCATTCAATTATGATAGATAAAAAGGAGTTTGATCCTGGTTTGGGACTACTCAGTGATTATCTCATAACTCAAATTTACCTTATCTAATTTATCTTATAACTTTTTTTTTTAATTTTCTTATAACTCTTAGGAAATACTTTAGGAGTTTTAGGCTTATTATAATTATTCCTTATGCCAAGCAGGGGTGTTGAAAGTGTCTAATAACTCTTAGAGAATTTTTTAGGACTTATAGGCTTGTTGCAAATATTGTTTATGCCAATCAGAGAATTTGAACGTTCGAAGAATTAATAAATACAATAAATTTTCTTAGCCTAAGGCATTAAATCTTTAAAAAGGCTATTTACAAAGAATCTTCTTAACTTTCTGATTATTCCAAGCTGTCTGAAAAAAATTTACGCAAACTAAATAATGAAGTGCATGTTTCCTAATTAGCAAAAAGTAAGGCATACTAATTATATTGTATTTTATAAGTTAAACAGCCGTCCCAATTTTTAGTCATCAATGTTCTATTACGTAGCCTTGCAATTAACCCAATCCAGATGACAGGAGAAGTTCTAAATCAAGTATTGGTAAAAATTTGGAGAACTTTTTTATGCAATTAACTCGCATTCGCATTACATGGTGAGGAAAACCTCGAAAACTTTTTGCGGTTAGCCTAACGGCACGGGGACTGTAATCCATGATCGGTCTACCAGTGAGGATATTTTGCGTAAGTACTGTGGTAAATGCAAGTCGTGTGCAGAATTCGTATCACCCAGCCATCGCTGGGTTTCGAACCTGGGACCTCATTGAGAGGCGAGAGCTCTGGCATGAGTCAGAATATAACAAGACACTTTTCCACTTAACCTTCCACTGAACGAAATAGGCGAGGAAGTTTGAAAAGAACAGAATAGTTCAGTTAACATGTGATGTATACGTACAATTTCTAAGTATTCCATACAAAATTCGCATCATTTACTAAAGCTATGTTTTAAAAATAAATCACTTATTATCACAAATGATGGTAAATCACAAACATAACACTCAAAAATAAATCCCAATTAAAAATCACTTTAAATTGAAACGATAAATTTAGAAAATTAAGATAATTAGAAAATTAAGAAATTTAGAAAAAAAGATCAGTTAATATGTTGACAAATTGAAGCACATCAAAAATATTTGTGATTCCTTATAAAATACGAAACAAAAACCAAATATCCAGTCGTTTTGAGAGTTTGGAAAAAAAAAATACATGTATTCCCGAGAAATCGTAAAATTGAACAAAACAAAAAGTATAACTAAATTTATCATCAAATGTTACGAAAGAGAAAAGAAAATCGTTCAAAGAAATTAAATAAAATCTCATGAGAATAACGAGAATAATCTCATGAGAAGACAAAGAAGAACTCAATCAACTCAAAAACTGTAAACCTAATAAAACTCAATCAAAATCGGAACCAATCACTTCTATGGAGAGAAATGTCTGGAATGGTTAAAAACTTCTTTAAAAGAACTTGATGGTCTTTTTTTTTTAATTTTGATTTTAAATTAAGCACGCATGCTTAAAAACATAAAATTTGTTTATTCCAATTTTGAAATAGTCATTACGAAAACAAACTGCTTTTAATTTTGCAGAGCTTTATGTTTTGCTCATTTTTGAATAAAAAATCTGAATTTTTGTATTCAGAAGTTTTAATGTGTACTATTTTTTAATACATTGCAAACATTTTATATCCTATATTGCAAGTACCGTGCGTTCCAGCCCTGCGTGCGTCCTGTTTTCCTATACACAATTAGCTTCAAAATATTCTACGATTTGAAACTTTTTTTCCTGTACTACAAATCTCATATTAAAAATTTGATAACCGCTATTTCAATTTCAGTTTATTTCAAATATTCTATTTTTATTAAATTAAATTGAATAATTTTTATTCCTTCAAATTGTTAACACGCTAATCATTGTAATGGATATGATATTTGCAAAGTTTACAGTCTTAGAAATTCGTTTTCATGCTTTCCAAATCTCATAACCAAAAACAAAAGTGATTCCTAAATGTTTGGAATTTATGATAAAATAATTCGATACTCGCCAATAAACACCACTGTGAGTCATGATGGATCAGGGAATAGAGTTGTGGCGTAAGTACCACTATAAATATTAAATACTAATTCACTAGTATATAAGACATGTTAACTTGAGTCAATTTGAGGTACCTTTTGATAGATGAAGGTTGCATAGTCAAAATTTAAAATCTCCTCAATGGTGACCTGCGGACGTGATTAGAACATGCCAATACAGATGGATAACCCATATTAAACAGTTGATTTGCTTAAAAATATTCTGCCCACAGAAAAAAAATCCGGTGAAGTAAATAAAGTCTCCCGTTAATAAAAACAATATTGCATTTTTGCTCATTATTTTTTTTAATAATGAGCAAAAATGCTATAAACAAAAAAAAAATGAGCGAAATGCTACCAGCAGAAATGAAGAAAAAAATATGAGCGAAATGCTATAAATAAAAAAAAATTAAGAAATAATATAATGAGCAAAAATTTTATAAATAAATAAACAGCATTAATCAACTAGTGGTATTCGCTCATCGAATTCTATCACAGATAGAATTCTGGAAGGGGAGTAATGTGGCGTAACTACCACTATAAATATTAAATACCAATTCACTAGTATATAAGACATGTTAACTTTATTTTATCTTGAGGTACTTTTTGACAGACGAAGGTTGACATAGTCTAAAATTAGAATCTCCTCAGAGTGTTCGCCTACCAATGAGTTGAACCTAGTTCGTATCCCAGATGGTCGAAACAAATTCCGCATCCGGCCTGCACCAATCACAGTGGTGACGCAAAATATCATCAATGATAAACGGATCATGGGATAGTGTCCGATTACTGCCAGCCTAACCGTGGGAGGTTTTCCTCTCCATGTAACGCAAATGTGAGATAGTTCCATTAGAAAGTCCTCCACGAAGGCAAATTTCTCACAATACTTCAAGTTCCCTTATCCTCTGGATTGAGTTTAAAATTGCAGAGCTACGGAATTGAACATTAATACTCTTAAACGCAAAAAATTGGGTCGGCTGTTTAACGATGGTTATAATATAATTACAGTAATGAACACCCCTGTAAACTCACCAATTGAAATAAACGATATATACATTTTACAAAAGATATATATATTTACATAACTAAAATTAAATTTTGAGTTTTTTTTTTTTTTTTNGGAATTATCTTTGTATAATTGAATTTTATGATTGCTTTTAAAAAGATTTCAATTCGCTTTAGAAATTCTCGAGATATGGCGAAATACGCAAAAAGTAAAACATTAAGGGGTTCAAGCTTTGAATCATTCTCCCAACCAAACAGATTGCAATTACTCCATATATTTTGGGGATCAGAAATCCAAATTCGTCAATAAAAACGTATGCAGGTTCAAAACGTATTTAGTGAAAGTTTTGTGTCTGATTTCTGAACTTAAAATATCGTCTACATTAATAAATTAGCATATTTGAGATCACTCTCTCGAATCAATTAGAATGAGTCCTAGAACGTGAAGATCCGATCATTAGATCAAAAGTTTTTTAGGGTGGTCCTTTTTTTATTTTGCTCACTTTACCTAAACATCTTTGACGCGACTACATAAAAAGAGATCATGAAACAAATTGATGTTGAACAAATATTATCTAATTCTCTTAGTACCAATTACTACATGTAATAACAGTAAAAACATATCAAAATAAGAATTTACTGCCAATTAAAAATGGTTTTAGCTTAAATTCATAAAGGCAGTCCAATTTTTCAACAACAGTAAAATTTTTGTATCGATAATCAAATCTACAATTCATAAATATCTGAATGATTGCTCTAAATAAATGTACCAAATGGAATCATTTGGATTAAAAAACTTTTGCAATATTTTCTTTCCCAAGTATATCAATAGCTTAAAAATGATACCAAAAAGCATAGATAAAGTAGCTACATAAGTAAGGTTTAGCATTTATATAAATGACTTCTCTTAACAATTAATAATAAAAATAGGCAATAATTTGACAATTACTTAAAAGCATTAATTTTTTTGTTACTGTGAAAAAAGTATTGCAAATTTAAATGAAACAGAAGAAAATAAATATAACTAAGAAGAGTAATCTTAACATTTTTATTTAAATTTTTATTATGACAGAATAGTGCACCATATGAATTGTGTAATTATATAATTACGAGTTAAAGTTATTTCTCATTCATTTATGATAGATAAAAAGGAGTTTGATCCTGGTTTGGGACTACTCAGTGATTTATCTCATAACTCAAATTTACCTTATCTAATTTATCTCATAACTTTTTTTTTAATTCTCTCATAACTCTTAGAAAATATTTCAGGAGTTTCAGGCTCATTATAATTAGTGTTGAAAGTGTCTAATAAATTGTCTATAAATTAGTGTTGAAATAATAAATAAGTAATAAATAGTAATAATGATAAATAATCTATAAATAAGTGTCTAATAATTAGTGTTGAAAGTGTCTAATAACTCTGAGAGAATTTTTTAGGACATTTAGGCTTGTTGCAAATGTTCCTTATGCCAATCAGAGAATTTGAAGGTTCGAAGAATTAATAAATACAATAAATTTTCTTAGCCCTAAGGCATTAAACCTTTATAAAGGCTATTTACGAAGAATCTTCTTAACTTTCTGTTTATTCCAAGCTGTCAGAAAAAAAATTACGCAAACTAAATAATGGAGTGCATGTTTCCTAATTAACAAAAAGTAAGGCATACTAATCATATTGTATTTTATAACAGTCGTTAAACAGCCGTCCCAATTTTTAGTCATCAATGTTCGATTCCGTAGCCTTGCAATTAACCCAATTCAGAAGACAGGAGAAGTTCTAAATGAAGTATTGGGAAAAATTTGGAGAACTTTTTTATGCAATTAACTCGCATTCGCATTACATGGTGAAGAAAACCACAAAAACTTCCTAACGGCACGGGGACTCAAATCCATGATCGGTCTACCACTGAGGTTATTTTTGCGTAAGCACTTTGGTAAATGCAAGTTGGGTGCAGAATTCGTATCAACCAGCCATCGCTAGGTTTCGAACCTGGGACCTCATTGAGAGGTGAGCGCTCTGGCGTGAGTCAGAATATATCAGGACACTTTTCCACTTAACCCTCCGCCGAATGAAAGAGCCAATGAAGTTTGGAGGGAGCATGATTATTCAATTAACAATTTCTAAGTATTCTATGCAAATTTCGCATTATTTACTAAAGCTATGTTTTAAAAATAAATCACTTATTATCCCAAATGAAGATAAATCACAAGCATAACACTCAAAAATAAATCACAATTAAGAATCACTTTAAATTGAAGTGATAAATTTACAAAATTAAACTTATCGTAGCAATTTCTAAAAAATATCAAAAAGATCAGTTAATATGTTGACAAATTAAAGCGCATCAAAAATATTTGCGATTCTTTTATAAAATACGAAACAAAAACCAAATATCCAGTCATTTCGAACGTTTAGAAAAAAAGAAATACGTGTATTCCCAAGAAATCGTAAAATTGAACAAAACAAAAAGTATAACTAAATTTATCATCAAATGTTACGAAAGAGAAAAAAAATCGTTCAAAGAAATTAAATAAAATCTCATGAGAATAACGAGAATAATCTCATGAGAAGACGAAGAAGAACTCAATCAACTCAAAAACTGTAAACCTAATAAAACGCAATCAAAATCGGAACCAATCACTTCTATGGAGAAAAATGTCTGGAATGGTTAAAAACTTCTTTGAAAGAACTTGATGGTCTTTTTTTTCTAATTTTGATTTTAAATTAAACACGCATGCTTGAAAACATAAAATTTGTTTTCCCCAATTTTGAAATAGAAATTGCAAAAACAAACTGCTTTTAATTTCGCAGAGCCTTATGTTTTGCTCATTTTTGAATAAAAATTTTGAATTTTTGTAATCAGAAGTTTCAATGTGTACTATTTTTTTCTACATTGCAAACATTTTATATCCTATATTGCAAGTACCGTGCATCCTGTTTTTCTATACACAATTAACTTTATAATCTCATATAATTTAAAACTTTTTTTTCCTATACAAAAAATCTCATATTACAAATTTAATAACCGCTAGTTCAATAAATCAATTAAGTTTATTTCAAATATTCTATTTTTATTAAATTAAATTAAAGAAATTTTATTCCTTTAGATGATCAACAAGCTAATCATCGTAATGGATATAACATTTGCAAAGTTTACACACTTAGAAATTCGTTTTCATACTTTCTAAATCTCATAACCAAAAACAAAAGAGATTCCTAAAGGTTTGGAATTAATGATAGAATAATTCGATACTCACCAATAAACACCACTGTGAGCCATGATGGCTAAGGGAATACAGTGTTCACCTTCCAATGAGTTGAACCTGGTTTGAATCCAAGCGATGGATGGTTGATACGAATTCCGCATCCGACCAGCATCAATCACAGTGGTGACGTAAAATATCCTTAGTGATAAACGGATCATGGGTTAGAGTCCCATTACCGTCAGCCTGACCGTGGGAGGTTTTCGCGGTTTTCCTCTCCGTCTAACGCAAATGCGGGTCAGTTCCATTAGAAAATCCTCCACGAAAGCAAACTTCTCCCAATATTTGATCCATGAGTTTTCTTATCTTATGGATTGCATTTAAAATTACAAGGCTATGGAATTGAACATTAATAGTCGTAAACGCAAAAAAATGGGTCGGCTGTTCAACGATGGTTATAGTATAATTATAATAACAAACACCACTGTAAACTTACCAATTGAAAAACACGATATATAAATTTTTTGTAACTAAAATTTGCGTCTTTTTTTTTTTAAATGATTGATTGATTGCAAAACAACAAGATAATACGATATTTTAATTCAATGAACCATAATCTGATCAGCATAACTTTCTATATTAGATCTTCTATATAATTGCTTGGCAATATGAAATAAAAAAATAATCCTGATAATATTTGACATTTTGTATGGGCATTTCATAGCTATCACAAATTCATTTTGTAACGAAACAGTAACAACTCGTTCCTTGAAATAGAATTATCAGTTAATAATTTTCATCCGAATTGCCCCATTTTTTTTTATTTGGAATAAACCAGAAATTATTTTTATTCTGCATCACATTCCTTCAAGTAACACTTTAGAACAGATCCATTTTATTTTTTTGAATTTTTACAATTTCGACTTGCGAAAATCACCAGTAGACATAACAAAAATTTCAAATTTTCAACTTCATGCAGTGGATTAGGTCAGTATTTCGAAAACCTTAGACCTACGTTAGCTGAGGCAACATTTCTGATCCCTTTACTAGTCATCTTAAGCTCGTAAACGTTTATGGTTCACTCTTAAAGTCGCGTTCGGTTCTCTAATGACCCAAAACGATAGGTGATTGCGAAAAAAAAGGTAAAAACTTTAACGACTTTTGGAATTTCTTCCCTAACGACGTTTTCACCGTAGTGGAAAATATCGGTGAAATGTGTTCTGGAGTAGAACTCACGCAGGTGCAAGAAAAAGAAAAGAATCCGACTCGCATTTTAAAAGATATTCAATATCCCATAAATAAGGAAACATTTTAATGAAACTTGCATTTTCATCATTGAAATTCCTGTTTTTAGTAGTATTTTTTATATTTTATATACTTTGTGGATTTTTTTTCCAATTTGAGGGAAACTTCACTTTTATTGAAATTCCTATTTTTTAGTAGTACTATTTTTATATGCTTCAGGGATTTTTTTCGATTTCGAAAGAAACTTTACTTTCGACTCTAAGAAAAATGCTTTATTGCTTGTGGTTTGTAGTATTTCTTAATAGCAGAACCAGGCAAATTTAAACTGTTACAAAGCTTCATATCAAAACAAAAATCCATACATTTTGCTTTACATTGGTTAAAATTTACAAAACTAAACTAAAATGAAATCATGAACCCAACCTCATTAATATTTTCTAGTAAAAAAATTCAGTTCAACCATACTGCTATGTTCATGATAGTCTTATGCCAATAAATACCATTCTTAATCCATGTAACTTTCAATTCTTTTGCTTAATTAAATTTCTCCACGCAATTAAAAAAATGCAAATAATCTAAAACATGATATATAAAAATTTGAAAATAGAAGTTGACAGTTTTTGTTGTAAGAAAAAAAATTCATTCTGAAGTTAGAGACTTCGGCATTGTTTACTTCGTTTAAAGTAATGACACAGTAATTGTTATTCTGATCTCCAAGACATCAGTTTTGTTTTTAAAAATAATGACACATTGTTCGCTATACTAAAGTTAGGATTTTTTTTCACTATCTTAGATTTGCACTGTCCTGTCAACATGACTCTGACAATGCAGTTCCCCATTATCATAATCAGTCTCAAGAATATTTGAAAATTCAATATTTTTGAGACTGATTTTTAGTTTTGCTATTTAATTTTTTTATTTTTAAGCCCGTTTTTTATTTTATTTTTTCTTTAAGTTTCTTTTATTCAAATTTTAAATTTTTTTTTATTTTTATGTCCAAAACTTTATTTTTTTCGACATCTTCATGAATATTTTCCTAACTTTGTTTATTGTTATTTGATTTAGCATTATTTTATTTTTCCATTCTCTATTTTCAATTATAACTTTATTTTCTTTATTTGTATTACCATTGCATTTTTTAGATAGGATTTCAAGAGAAATGTGTAAACAAGTCATAATCAAAAATAGAGCTAATTTTTCTCCGATTTTGTATTACAACCTGTTTAACACACTCAATCACAGTTTGAAATCTAATATAAGCTTTTTAACCTAATCCTGTCATCAATCCATAATGACAGTCAAGTATTGCAGACAGGAGCATGATTTAAAAAGAGCAAATTAAGCTTTATTTAATCATTATTGTCAGCGAACGATCATCCAAGCGACACAAAATCGCATTGTTTCTGATTAAAAATTCGGGAAAATCTTTCAAAATAATCCCGATGCCCTCTTAAGTCACATGCAAAAAAGGTAAACATTAGTAATTACAATTTATCTATAAGATAATGTCGAGGGAATAATATAGTTCTCGCGGATCTGTTTGAGGGAAAATTTAAAACTTTAATTCATGCATACTTAAGATTTAAATATAGAACCATAGCAGCAAATGTGCTTAACTAAAGTGTGAGAAAGCGGTTAGTTTTGAATAATAAATAAAGAAAGAGAATTTATATAAAGATTATTTGAATCCTTAAATGCTACACAAGCACAAATATATAAAATTATTGTTACATAAAAATGTTACTTTGGACTATCTTTAATTTGTTCTCTGGTCATTTACAACTTGTTTATCGTCATTAGCACATAAAAATAACTTTTCGAAGAAACAAACAAAAATTCCCGAATGTCCTACTTAAAAATAAAGAAGGAAAATCTAGAAAAATCAGGTCATCTAAACTGAGATGGTCACTCTGCATAAAGTACTCTGAAGTGAGAATTACTTAGATGTAGTTAAGTGGAGTTGACTTGAGATGAAAATAGAATGTGGACTCAAGAGATTTCTTCAGACAAAGAACAAGAACTTTCAAGCGTCATCAAGGGTGGAGTACGATTATCTTTTTCGAGGACAGGTAGGGAGAATTCATCCGTGATGAGAACTACAGAGCTAGAATGAGAAAATAATGCAGATTTGCTAAGAATAGAATATTTATTTCATTTGGAAATAAAAAAGGAACGTTTTCTTGCGATATCATTTTAACATTTGAATGAGAAAGGTGATTTCTTTTTAAGAGTTAAGTTTAGACTTCGATATGTATGGACACAATTTTAATAGCATGAGAGAAAAAAACGTGTATTTAAGATGCTTTTATTAAATGAAGTCTGCGTTCCGGACCTTGGTAAGTCAACGATAATAATAATAAATAATATGCAAAAAACATGTTTGGCATGAGCATATATTTTGTGTTCTCCAGTACTCCAACACTATCTATCATTTTGAAAAATAATAGTATTAAAACACCTTAAAATATTAAATAAAAAATCATTAGAAATTGCAGCGGAAATATATTACTAGTGTAAAATCTAATTCAGATCCTTACAGAGAACTTGTCACTTTACAGTTTTTTTTTCTCCCATTTGTTATAAAACTGCTAATATACTCTCCCGTTTTGGTTTCAAAATCATTTTTAAGTTTGCTAACAAAATTAAATCTAAGTCTTTTAAAGATCCTAATATTTTTTTGATAATCGCTAGGGCATTTACCACATCCCTTGTCACAGAATTGATTAATGTCGAAAACCGGAACTACCATTTCCATATGAGCGGAAAAATTAGCAAATGAATGGTTTAAATATCATATATTTTTATTTCTTATTGCCAGAATTATGGGGGGGGGGGGGTTANGGGTTACAAGAAATTTCAATACCATAGAGTACGGGTTTTTTCCCAGAATGTTTTTTTCTCTGAGTATTGAAACAAAAGTTCTATTACTAATGAGCTTACTGCTGTACTATATTTTTCAAATATTTGGAAATCATTTATAGTTTAACTTTAACTGTCAATTTCATGTTGTTGTTTAACTGTATATTTATCTCAGTTATTGTGACGAGCTTCATCGAATTATACATGATCACCGTATTGCCATCTTTGCCATTTCTATAACTGATGAAGGAGTACTTATGTGACATCAAAGCTATTTTTTCTATATATTTTATTAGTAGTAATTATTTTTGAATTTGCCATGATTTTTTAATTTTCCATGATTTGAATTTGATTTCAAAAGATTACTCTTCTTATTTTTGGAAGATATACGCTATTTTGTAATCATTTGAAAGCATTCTTTTACAACTATTTCAATTTTATCTCAAAGGATTACTCTGATTATTTTATGAAGATCTACGCTATTTTTTGATCATTTGTAAACGTTGTTTTTATAAAATTTCTATTTTACCACAAATGATTACACTCATTGTTTTATAAAAATAAAGAATTGTCATCTATACGTTAGGAAATGTTCTTCTATGTCCTTGCCGTGAATAACATTTTTTTTATAAATAAACTTATGACATATATTTCTATCAAGAATTTATCACGATTGTTTTGACTATATATTTCATCTTAAACATAGCAATAAGCAAAAAATAGCAAACAACTTGTGTTTCGCTTAAATAAAAAACTAATGGATTATGTAGACTGAAAAAGTTTATTGAAATTAATTTTTAATTTAATGTTAATGTTTAAATTTATATATTTGCTCACACTTGATTTTGAATCAATCATTAGAAGTTAATTTTAACTTATTTTACCAAATTATAGCATTTTAAAACTATTATCTTACGTTATTATAAACATTATTTTACGATTATTTTTCAAATAAATTTCAATTAAAAGCATAAATAGTTCAATGGTTTAAAACTATAGCGGCTTGAGTAAATTATATTTACCTATAAGCATTTTATATTTTAAAATACTCATTACTATTTAGTTTCTAATTAAATTTCTACGTCTTACATATTCATAAGACTTTGTATAATATCAATTTGACTTCAAATCTTTGAAAGAAGTTTTCATATGTATTTCAGTATTCAAAGCATAAATATTGACTAAATATTTCGGTAGAATACAAAGTCAACAAATGCGTGTTAATCTTTAAATAAACGTAGGTATTCTAATTTAGGAAACTCGAACTATACAAGTATTATTCCCTGGATGTCTGGCTAAATTCAGAAGGAAAGAAAATTTGAAAAGCGCTTATTCACTTTCAATGTTTCAACTTTCAAAATCTTTTAATAAAAATTTCAAACTGTTTTCAGTTTTGTTGTTAGAATATTTTGAAAATGTCTATTATATCGGATATAAATCTATGTATATATGGGACATGTATCCCATAAATATGTCATACATGTCACATGTATGTGTGTCCCATATACATACATCTCTCATATATATGTGTCACATAAATATTGGTACAAAATTTAAGAGGAGATTGGGTACATCAAAAGAATTGTAAGGTAATCAATGACCATAAAGAGCCTTTCTAAATCAGACATCAATTAGAACGCTAATTCAATACAGTGCGTACTTTTTCGCCAAAAGCAGACATATCTCGCCAAAAGAGGCAGCTAAACAAATTTAAAGATCTCTCAGTTTAAGAAAAGTGCGAAATATGGCAGGCGACGAGATGGATAATTTTATACGATTATGTTTTAAGAGCTATTTCAAAATTCAGGTTGTAAATAAATTAGTTGGATATTTTTTAATTGTCTACACTCTACTTTGACGTTGCAGTTAACAAATCGAATTAAAATAGTTACAGCAAGCAAGATTGTTATTTTAATACTTTATGGCTCAACTTCTATTTCAAATTTGCTGCGTTTACTAAATTAATTGGTAAGCAATCTAAGATAAAACTATTCTGACTTTAATTCATCAAAAATTCATAGGTAAAAATAATTGTGGACTTATAAACGTTTCATGTACAGTTAAAACAACAAATTAAAATTTATTAAAACCACGCTTTTCAAGTAGGCTAAATAGAAAATATATATATATATTTTGAGAAAAACGTATAGCTTAGTACTTCAGGGAAAGGAGTTTTTATCAGTGGTGATAGTGGTTTTTTACTCTAATGATAACATCTATGTTGGTTAAGACTTGATACCCATTTTAAGTCTGACAAAATTAAAACGTTTTTTAATTTAAAACATTTTAAAGAAAGTAATTGTTAAAGTTAGTTTTTTGTTTGTAACTTTCTCTGAGTTCCTACTGAAAAGTGTTAGAAATTTTGATAAATGAATTCATGATAATATTGTAATTAATTATGCTCGCATTGTGTTAAACACAATATTAAATTGGATTAGAATTGAATTACTATATAATAAAGATGGGGGAAGACGCTATCTGATCAACTCGTGCTTTTTATTTATTATCATTTTTTGGATCTCACTGTATTTAAACCAGAAATTAGGAAGACGATCAAAAATGGGTTTGCTGGAGGTGGAAAAAGAGTTAAGCGCCATCGTAACTTGGCGAAATTTGATTGCGGTTAAGAGCTCGAAATGTTATTTAGAAAGGTGTGACCGGGAATATCGTTGTACGCCACTAAGATCGCTTTTGAACAAATTGTTCGTGTGTCTTTGAATCAGCACTTTTTTTTATCTAAAATATCTTAGCATCTGTATGATTTTATGTTTTCTAATAATTATTGTCAATAAGTGCATTCATATTGACTCAGAAATGGTTGTTTTATCATATTTTCATGATTGGGCAAGCTTATCACGTTAGCCGCCAAATCATTTAATTACAACAAAACTGAATTAAAGCTAATACCAAACTTATTTGAATACACTTTTCAACAATTATTAAACAAAGCATAAAAATTAAGATAGCTTAAAAAAAAAGTATCTGTTCCAAGCAAATTAAGAAGCAATTCATGTTCCTTTAGCGACGTATGATGACATTCGCCTATGGGGTGCCGTGAGATTCTCCATACTTTTGATGATGTGCCCTACCCGATACTTATGAGAATAGAGGAGTTATTTCCTTCATATAGTGTGATATTATACCTGAATTTTGCCCCTTCTGACGTACACGGGCGTTTAGTGAGTGAAATCCGACGAAAGAAAATGAATTATGTTTAAATTAACAAATTTAATTAAAAAAATAACATTTCATACTTAACAAAATCTCTGGACATTCCTCTACGCAATTGTCCACACATTTTAAATCTTCCAATTTATTCAGAATAGTTTCGCTGAGTTCATCAGTACGCTTGCTGAGAACCTCAGTGACGGTTTCCAGAAAAAGTCTTTAACGAAGGACCCGATACCATAGCTCGTCCTCCTTGCAACATCACTGCTATAGTCCTGTAATAATTCTGCTAACTAGCATTTCCTCAATTGAATACCTACAAGTGACGTCATTGTAGGCAAGTCATGGCAATTGTTGATTCAGAAAGGGTTTCGACGCTCCTGCATGTCGTCGCTAACAGCTATTCAATTAAATCTGATTTAAATCGCATGGTTATTCATAATCACTTCACTTCTTCTTCAGTTGCAAGTACACAATTGCAACTACAAAGATGGTTATTGTTTCTTTCTCTCGGGTGATTCTGGCAACTTCTTTTGCAATCTTAATTTCTGTTTCTTAATTTCTTCTGCAACTTTTTTCCTTCCAAGATGGCGACAAATTTCTACTTTGTCGTAGTTTCATATCGTTGTGACGCAGTGGCTTCTTTCCACCATTACTCTATCTTTCAAAAAATTATCAACCTCGTTATTAAATATCTAATATTTATATCAGACCCTCAAAGTCATGTGAATAGTGAGGCGAAATCCATCGAGATAATAAGAATTATATTCAAATTCACAAATTCAACAATCAAAACAAAAATTCATTGTAAACAGGCAATTTCAAAATAAACAGTCATTTATATACATCCTAATTGAATACAGTTGCGTTAAGTTCAGTTTGCTCGCTGCACCCTTAGGTGCGGTTTCCAGGAAAAGTCTTCAAAATAGGACATGTTATCATAACAGTATGAGGCCACGTTATTTTTATGTCATATTATTTAGATTAACTTGAAACGTTTTCCAAACATTTTGAAAACGTTAGATACATGCAAATGAAATTAACAGTTGCTGTAAAGAAGATAGCTTTACAAAATGGGAAGTATAAAAATTTAAACTTTTTCTTATGCTAAAAGTGTTATAAATGTTATTAATTTACGATACTGAATTTTTTGTAGTACAGCTATATATAATTATTAATTAATTAATCATATAGGTTAGACTTCTTTCGATTTTATTGCTCAAAATCTATAAAAATGTTTTATCTCCTATTTATAAACTGAAGTGTAAAGTTAACAAGCATAAATCCTAAGGGTAATACTCTGAAGTCCCTTTGTCAGAGTCGACTGAAGTTTGAAGTCAATAAATATTCTATAATACCTTCAAACTGGATTCGTTAACATCTTGAGTTAAAGGGGAGTCAAATTTTAAAAGAAAAATTCCCGTGACATAAAATATTGCTTGACAAAATATATTTATAGCCAAAGTGAGAGCCAAGTATAAAACAACAGCTATTGTACCCTTTGAACGAATACCGATGTTTATTTTTCTTAACCACTGCCAATTTCTCCCGAAACTGTATAAAATATATTTGCTGTCGTCCTTTTTTTTTCCTTATTCGTCCTTTCCGTACCTAAAGCTAACTGGGAGATCTGCCAGAAATGAGCGATAAAAAAATGAGCAAAAAAATTTCCCTTTCAGACTTTATTTTCTGCTTTTTAAGTTTACTCCTGCAGCCATTTTGATTANCCGCCTTTACTTCCCAAATAAGTTTATTTTTATTGATCTGAATCTGGATGAGCTTTAATGTGCGACCGAGTTTAGTGCCCTAACATAAGCAAAATAATGAAAAAGTATGGTATTTGAGAATTGAAGGGATGTATCTTAAATTTTAAGAAAATTTAATTTTTAAAAGCTATAAAATAGAGTCTATTTTGCCATATAGTTATTAATTTTCATTCGAGTTGTCATATTTCTAGGACCAAAAAGGTTTTAAAAAAATTCAGCATCTAAACACGAAATATATATTTTTTTTTGCAATAACATTCAAATAAAATGTAAAACACAAAGTATAAGCATCTCCTAACTAAATGATTTAAAATTTAAATGACTTGGAACAGAGTAATTCTGTGAAAATGCATGCTATGCGACTTTTTCTACTGAAGGTCCTCGATTAGCTGTGTAAAGTGTGTATGTTGTGTATGGAAGTCCTCGCTTACCTTGCAAAATTGCCTACTTCGAAAAAATAAAAATATTTCAAATTTGAGCATAAAACTATTATCAACCATGTATTAGAATATATATACCCAAATTTTATCAAAATACACCCATTATTAACGGAGGTCCTCGGTCGCGGGTACCGGCACACACGTCCCCGGTTGCAGGCTCTTGCGTACCTGTGTGTGTGTGTGTGTGTGTGTGTGTGTGTGTATCCTATAAATATGTCATACATGTCGCATGTATGTGTGTCCCATATACATACTCATATATATGGGTCACATAAATACTGGTACAAAATCTAAAGGGAGATAGGGTACATCAAAAGAATTGCAAGGTAATCAATGACCAGGAAGCGCCTTTCTAAATCAAACATCAATTAGTACGCTAATTCAATACAGTGCGTACTTTTTCGCCAACAGCAGACATATCTCGCCAAAAGAGGCAGCTAAACAAATTTAAAGATCTCTCAGTTTAAGAAAAGTGCGAAATATGGCAAACGACGAGATGGATAATTTTATGCGATTATGTTCTAAGAGCTATTTCAAAATTCTGGTTGTAAATAAAATAGTTGGATATTTTTTAATTGTCTACACTCTACTTTGACGTTACAGTTAACAAATTGAATTAAAATAGTGGCAGCATGCAAGATCATTATTTTAATATTTTATGGCTCAACTTCTATTTCAAATTTGCTGCGTTTATTAAATTTGGTAAGCAATCTAAAATTGAAACTATTCTGACTTTAATTTATCAAAAATTCATAGGCAAAAATAATTGTGGACTTATAAATGTTTCATGTACAGTTAAAAACAACAAATTAAAATGTATTAAAACTACGCTTTTCAAGTAGGCTAAATAAGAAACAATTTTATTTTTCTGAGAAAAATGAGAGACGTAGAGCTCAGCACTTCAGGCGAAGGAGTTTTTATCAATGGTGATAGGTTTTTTACTTTGATGATATCATCGATGTTGGTTAAGACTTTAGACCCATTTTAAGTCTGACAAAATGAAAACGTTTTCTAATTTAAAACATTTAAAAAAAGTAATTTTTAAAGTTAGTTTTTTGTTTGTAACTTTCTCTGAGTTCCTACTTAAAAGTGTTTGAAATTTCGATTAATAAAGTAGTGATAATTATGCTCGCATTATGTAAAACAAAATATTAAGTTGGATTAGAATTGAATTACTATTTAATAAAGAAGGGGGAAGGCGCTATCTGATCAACTCCTGATTCTCATTTATTATCATTTTTTTCATTTCTTATCATTTTGCTTCTCACTTATCTTTGAATATATTTAAATCGGAACTCAGGAAGCCGATCAAAGTTAAGTAAATAGATCACATTATGCAAAAATGAGTTTGCCGGAGTAGGAGGGACAGATAAGCGCTATTGTAACTTCGCGAAATTTGATTTCGGTTAAGAGCTCAAAATGTGGTCTGATTTAGAAAGGTGCGACCGGGAATGTCGTTGTACGCCGCTAAGATCGCTTATGAACATATTGTTCGCGCGTCCTTGCCTTAGCACTTTTATTTATCTAAAATATCTAAACATCATTAGGATTTTATGTTTCCTAATACTTATTGTCAAAAACCGCATTCATATTGACTCAAAAATAGTTGTTTTATCGTAATTTCATGATTTGGCAAGCTTATCACGTTAGCCGACAAATCATTTAATTACGGCAAAACTGAATAAAAGCTAATACACCAAACCTATTCGAATACACTTTTCAACAATTATTAAAGAAAACATAAAAATTCAGATAGCTTAGACAAATGAAAGTATCTGTTCAAAGCAAATGAAGAAACAATTCATGTTCCTTTAGTGACGTAGGATGACATTCGCCTTTGGGGTGCCGTGCGATTCTCCATGATTTTGATGATGCGCCCTACCCGATACTTATGGGAATAGAGAAGTTATTCCTTTCATATAGTAGGACATTACTTTCCCAACATTATTATACCTAAATTTTGTCCCTTCTGACGTACACGGGCGTTTAGTGAGTGAATTCCGACGAAAGCAAATGAATTATGTTTAAATTAACAAATTTAATTTTAGAAAAATAACATTTCATATTTAACAAACTCTCTGGACAATCCTCTAAGCAGTTGTCCACACAATATATCTAGCAACTTATTCAGATAGGTTTCGTTAAGTTCATCAGTACGCTTGCTGAAAACATCTGTGGCGGTTTCCAGAAAAAGTCTTTAACGAAGGACCCGATACTATAGCTCGCCCTCCTTGCAACATCACTGTTATAGTCCTGTAATAATTCTGATAACAAGCATTTCCTCATTTGGATACCTACAAGTGACGTCACTGTAAGCAAGTCATGGAAATTGTTGATTCGGAAATCAATTAGGTTCGACGCTCACGCATGTCGTCGCTAACAACTATCCAATCAAATCTGATTTAAATCACATGGTTAGGCATAATCACTTCACTTCTTCTTGAGTTGCAAGTACACAATTGCAACTACAGAGATTGGTAACTTCTTTTGCAATCTTAATTTCTGTTTCTTAATTTCTTCTGCAACTTTCTGCCTTCCAAGATGGCGGCAAACTTTGTCGTAGTTTTATTTCCTGGTAACGCAATGGTGGCACTGGCTTCTTTCCACCATTACTCTATCTTTCAAAAAATTATCAGCCTCACTATTAAATATCTAATATTTATATCAGACCCCAAATTCATGTGATTAGTGAAGCGAAATCAGTCGAGATAATAAGAATTATATTTAAATTCACAAATTTAGCAAACAAACAAAAAAATTCATTCTAAACAAGAAATTTCAAAATAAACAGTCATACGAGTATATATACCTCCTATAATTCAATATAGTTGCAATATAGTTCCCAGGAAAAGTCTTTAAAGTAGGACATGTTACCATAACAATATGAGGCCACGTTATTTTTACGTTATATCATTTAAATTAACCTGAAACGTTTCCAAACATTTTGAAAACGTTATATAGATGCAAATGAAATTAACAGTTGCTGTAAAGAAGATAGCTTTACAAAATGGGAAGTATAGAAATTTAAACTTTTTCTTATGCTAAAAGTGTTATAAATGTTATTAATTTACAATACTGAATTTTTTGTAGTGCAGCTATATATAATTATTAATTAATTAATCATATAGGTTAGACTTCTTTCGATTTTATTGCTCAAAATCTATAAAAATGTTTTATCTCCTATTTATAAACTGAAGTGTAAAGTTAACAAGCATAAATCCTAAGGGTGTAATACTCCGAAGTCCCTTTGTCAGAGTCGACTGAAGTTTGAAGTCAATAAATATTCTATAATACCTTCAAACTGGATTCGTTAACATCTTGAGTTAAAGGGGAGTCAAATTTTAAAAGAAAAATTCCCGTGACATAAAATATTGCTTGACAAAATATATTTATAGCCAAAGTGAGAGCCAAGTATAAAACAACAGCTATTGTACCCTTTGAACGAATACCGATGTTTATTTTTCTTAACCACTGCCAATTTCTCCCGAAACTGTATAAAATATATTTGCTGTCGTCCTTTTTTTTTCCTTATTCGTCCTTTCCGTACCTAAAGCTAACTGGGAGATCTGCCAGAAATGAGCGATAAAAAAATGAGCAAAAAAATTTCCCTTTCAGACTTTATTTTCTGCTTTTTAAGTTTACTCCTGCAGCCATTTTGATTAAATTTGGCATTTAGTTATAATGCATGTCTTTTGTTTGCTGAAAAACTTTTTGGCTTTTGTGTTTGCTCGGAGCTGATAACGTCACCCATTGTTTTACTTTCTTTCAAAAGATTTGCTTCATGCATCTTCAAGGTATTTCACGAAATGAATTCAAAAGTTTTTGAGTTGAGTTTTATGCATGACTTCATGTAAGCAATGAAAGTTTTAATAAAAGTAGCATTTCTTATTTACTGTTGAAATATTCGATACTCACGAATATTTTATCGAAGTTTGAAAATTAAAACGAAGGCTGAATTTTATTCAATGAAATCCATAAATTGGAAAAGCACAAATATATTTCCAGCAGTTTCAATAGAAGGTATTCTTTTATTTATATTAAATTCATTCTGAAATCTCTATATATAATATGGCATCATATAAAAAGGAAAATTTAATTTAATTATTCTCAAAACTGGGTTAAATTTATCTTACTTACCGAATACTTGTATTAAAAATTTGTCTGAATCAGAGCATGAGGAGAACATCGGAAAACCAAACATCCTTATTTCAGAGTGAAAGATCATGACAAGTGTTCCGAAAATAACATATTATTTTATCTCATAATTATGTCTTACATTTAGATACTTAATTAAAGTATAAAAAGAAAATTATTTTCTTCTCCTTCTTTTTTTTTTTTTTTTTTTTTTTTTTTTTTTTTTTTTTTTTTTTTTTTTTTTTTTTNTTTTTTTTTTTTTTTTTTTTTAGTGACGCAATATTTTATAGAGATGTCCAAGCCAGCAGCCGAACAATACCACTGAGTGGAATAAATCAATCTATTGTCGTTTGCACCATTTATATGGGATGATTCTATTTTACATTCCAATAAAAACATATTCCTATCGGTTGAAATCTGTAACTCATTAATAATTGATTGATTGCCAGTGGACGAGAGGCCTAAGTGACGCCAGCTTAGACATTAGGTTAGAATTTTCTTTTTTTTTTTACAAACATTCAATGAAACTGCATTTCAAAAATTAATTGTTATTTTCAATGAAGCTGCATTTATTTTGCTATAAAAACAGGAATTAATTTCTGTGGTTAGGGGTATACATTAAAGGAAACGTCATTGATGGTTAGGGGCATACAGTCATGGTCAGGGGCATACATTCATTCCTCTACAACTTAACTCTCAGACCTACTCCTCTCAGAGAAAAATCAGAGAACAATCAAGACTTATTCTAATTAATACCATGCGATATTGATAGTGATCACTTCATTACATTAAAACTTAATCTGAGAAGTGCTACGCGTTTCTGATTCATTTTTTAATCATGGAAGTATTTTTTTTTTGGTTGTTAAAACGTCCTAGGCATATTTTTGTAATTGAAACAAATGTGTGTAGTGTTTTTTCTTAATTTCTCATATTATAATACCCAACAAAAATTACACAAAAAACGCTCACTAATCTTCTGTGAGCCATTTTTAAAAATTCTTCTTTATGACATAACTTGTACTTAAAAGTTACTTTTAAAAAAAAGTTTCTTACAAATTTTCTGAAATTTAACTTAAATTAATCTGTAATATCAATATTAAAACTTTTAAGCAATTTTTTAATAGAATTTGAGGTATATCGTTTTAAACTTGATTAAAAGAACATGGGTGAAAACATCCTTTAAATTTACCGCATCTCTTAAATTTTAAAATATGTAGGAAAAACCAAGTCTCTCGCGTTCTAATTGAGGTAAATACTCATTTTTCCCCATTTGAAAAAGAATTACTCGCATAATTCTTTTATCAATAAATAAAAACTGATGCTTTTTAAAACTTTTGTGTTCCAGACCATTTTACTAAGAAAAACTATTTAAATTCTCTCAAAATTTTCCGAAAACAGTCTTGCAACATATCAACCATCTTTTTTTAACAAAGTTATCTTACTACTCTTCGGAATTAACTAGTCAAACCTATCATTTCTTGTCGAACATTCCAAACTATCGAATAGAACTTTTTATCGCTGGTCATCGCGATGCGTAACCTTGGCGACAGACATTCTCTTCTGTAAGTTCCTCTTTAATAGACGCTTATCAAAGAGAAGAAGAAATACAAAAATCTACGTCTCTGGAACATTAAAACTATTCTCCAGAGATGAGAATCTTCTAGAAAATGTCCTGTTCGATTTTTATACCGATATGTTGGATCTTTTTAAAGAGAGTAATACACAGTTGGGCAAGAAATATTTCTTATCTTAGTAAGGCAGGAAAGATCCCAAAGGAATATCATTCGCTATTTATAAGAGCGAGACAAGCTTTTCAATTGGATGTTGTAAATCTAATGAAGTTATTTACCAAACTCAGAATGTCTTAATCTAAAAATAACTCTGTCATATGGTTTTTAGTGTTCAAACTTAAGAATCATTTAGTTAGAAATTGATATACTTTACTTTGATGACTTTACTTTACGGCCACGCAATTCAAAAAAGAATTACGTGCTTTTACACTTTTCGAAATTTAAACTAACATAAAATTAACAAAAATTTAAAATAAAGTAAATTGCCATAAACTCTATAAATATGAATTTTTTACTATGGGAGAGCAGTTACTCAAATTCTCATTTCACTTACTAGAATAAACATTAATTAAACGTAAATATTTAAATACTTATTAATTTGGGTGCATAACAAAATATTTTAATGAAACCGACAAAAAAGGTAGTTAAAATTGTATATTTCCTTCATGTTAAAAATATTTAAAAGAAAAAAATATATACGTAATTCGAAACTATGAATTTCCTGTTAGCTAAACTAATATTTTTCAGAAAAAAAATATCTTTTAAAACTCATACTATCAAAATATGGCAATTTATCAAAATATGGTTGAATAGCAATTTATTTAATTGTTATTTTACCACATTAAAACAAAACAGTCAAATAATTAAAAATAAGATAGTATTCAATGTCCAATTAAATTCTTTTGTTATGGTTTTTTAAACCATACTAGCTATAAATGGTTAAAAAATCATATAGTTTTGTGTTCATAGTTCATACAGGATGTAAACGGTTTCAAAACCGTAAAGTTAAAAAATGTTCTTTACCGTAAACTTTACGGTTAATTGTATGGTCAGACTGTTGTCAATTATTTTACCGTAATTTTAGAATAAATATTTTATTTGAGCATTAGTATAAATGCTGCTGCTTTTAATTTGTTTTTCTAATAATATATATGTTATAATAACGATTTCTAAAATATCAGTTATAGTCCATTAATTAGTAGTGTTAAAAATTACTAATTATAGAAATCATTTTTAAAATTGCACCATTGTTATTTTTTTCATTTCACTTTTAGGGATCCATTTACGAATCGGAAAAATGATTTTACCATCCAGTTCCTTTTTAATGAACCGAAAGAGAAATTTAAACTTTAAATAGGAAAGACAAGTAAATATAAAATAGGTACTTAATGCTTCAGTGTTTCAAACACTTTACAACTTACTTTCATTTTTTGTCTTTACTTTTTTTTCAAAGAAAAAATATTTAATTAATCGAAGTTTACATTTAAAATTCATGATGCCTTTAACTGAGTGTAACATCAACAGGAAACCAAGTAATCGAACTATTACTTTCTAAAAGAAAAAAAAGACCACTGAATAATTCAGTGGGGAAATTTCTCCTGTCTTTCAACTCCTTTGGGATTGGCGATTTAAACAATTAAGGGAAGAGGAAATTAATGGAAGAAACGCGCCAAGGCACAGCTCGCATTACATGGATGAAAGTTCATGACACTGATTGTTTCATGAACTTTTTTTTTCCTGTCTTGTTTAAATAGAATTTTTATTTCCTTCAAGTTTTCAATTATTTTAGAGAATGCTTTGGGCATTTTGATTGGTGGTATCGTTATTCAGTTTTTGTTTGTTTCTCTGGGAATGAATTTCAGCATGGAATGTAATTTTCTCTGAATTGATTTAAAGAAACAAGAGATGAAACATATTTTGTATTTACGTTTTCGGGAAAATTAATATAGATTTTCAGCTAATTCAATTAAATTTTCTTGAAATTGATTACAGGTAAAGAAAAAACGATAATTTAAGATTTAATTTACCCATTCTCCGATTATATTTATTTAAATGTTTACGTGAAACAAAAGCCATAGCAACTGTTATGTTTTGTTTTCCCCACTAATTTTGAAACATGAACTGGATTAAATTTCTTAAATAATTTTCAATGTATTTTAGTTCTAATCAGTTAGTATCTGGTTAGTTAGTATCTGAAATTTACAAGACATGCTTACTTTTTTAATGTTACAAAATGATCACAAAATATTGTTGCAAAAATCCGAATGATCCCAGAAATATTAATGTTCGAACTTTTCATATATATATAAATGTGTTTCTTTTTTTATTGTTCCAAAAAAAGTATATATATATTTGAATTAAATAGAGGAACACCACAATGTGTTAAAATAATGTAAGACAAGCTTGCATATACATTTTACTCACAATTATGCAAAAGCTCGTTCATATACATACGAAAAATTACACTGTTAGAATTTTCAGCCTAAAATGACGGTTAAATAACCAACAGCTGTCTGTCCATCAAATTAACAATTAAAATTTACGGTAAATAACACTTTTCTTTTACTTTTACGCTTTAGAAACTATTTACAACCAATATGGTTAAAAAGCAGGAATTAAAAACAACACGGCTTATTAACCATTTACAGCTAACATGGTTTTAAAACTAGCATGGCCATCTAGCATGGTTAACTGGTAGTACCATCTATCGTGAGCAATAGAAAAATACTAGACTTTTTTTAGTTTAAATACAAATTGGGGAAAGCAGGCCACTAGAAACTCTTCTGGCGAAAAAATTCTGGCTGTTTAGCCGTATAAGGTGAAAGCTGTTGATAAACGGTTTTTCTCACGAATTACAGTTTGAATAACATCTTATTTATGGTAATTTTAATGCTTTGTTTGGATATGGTATAACAGAAATGAAATAATTTGTTGTTTATGTAAATATATATATTGTGTATGTTTAAATTCAAACGATATATTATTAAGTTTTCAATAGTAATAATAAGAGATTCACATAAGCTTGCCCCAACTATGATGAACTTAGGCCACGGTCTAAACTTTAGTTTAGCGTCCCCTTTTAAAAATGTACTATAAATAACAAAATCCGGATTAAAAAAGTCACTTGTTTTTTGCAAAGAAAAATTTCAAAAGGTTAAGCAAAATAATTGTCAAATAAAAGATTTAAATACCGTGTATTTTGGTTTGATTAACCAGATAACCGGAATCATGTTTTTGTTTTTTTAAACAGAATTTTCTTTACGATAAAATAAGGAAATCTTAACGGATTTTTTCTCCGTGTAAAGATTTAACTTATCTTTTATTATAAATAAAAAATAAAAATCATCCTATATGAATTTTAAATTTGCATAATAATCTGCTATTTTAAAGTGTCCATCGTCCATGATGCCCTAATTTTTGAGAAGCAATATTTCTATCCCATTCTAGAATTGAGGCTTAACCCAAATTACTAGAACTAACTACTAGAGAAAGACGGCAATTAACGATTTAATCATTTCCGTGCTTACTGAATTTAGATGTAGTAAGGTAGTGTCTACTTTGTTACTTTTCCACGAATATACATATTAATAATCTACTTAGTTATAGTTAGAGAAAATTAACTTTCCGATTACCAAAAATGTTTCCATGAACGTATTTAACTTATTTTATGCATTTATGTAAAATATAACTTGAAGATAATAAGTCACTATTAGACAAGAAATTGTTTTTTTTATCAAATTGATTTTAAGGATAAATTTAGTTGTTTTATTAGTTGTTTGTATTTGGTTTATTTATTAAAACACAAAAAACAAAAAGTCCGTAAACAGTTAAGGTTTAGCTTCTAACGTATCAGATCACAAACATCTAGTATTTTAATATAAATTATTGTAAAGAAAATTTATTTTAATTACTTATTTTTTAATTAATTATTTACTTTTTTAATATTTTTGTTTAATTTCTGGAATAAACAAGATAAGGAAATTAATATTTTTCTCAATTTCTTTATCTTGTTTTAAAGTATAATTCAAAACATTCCATGGGTAACGGACAAGCAATTTTACTGATAATATAGAATTTTATAATTATTATTTTTATTTGAATAATAAAACAGATACTCTTATTGGAAACAAAGAAAATTAGCAATAAAATCATAGTTTTTACCATGATTTGATATAAATATATCTAATATGCGATATGAAGCATTTTCAATTTCTCTGAACTTTCAATTATTATTATTAAATTACAATATTTCTTAAAAAAATTTCTTTATCAAAAAAAAATTTAATTTTGTAAAAATGATATCGATGCTTAAAAATTATAAAATGCCTTTTCCAAAAATAGACACTAAACGAAGTGTAGTTATGAAATAAAAAGTTAAGACAATTAAATCTGTCTTATGATGAGATTACAGTTGCTGAGAAGTAGCAATAAAATTGAAGTCATCAGATAGAAAAGATAAAGATTCAAAAGATTTTATTTTATAATTAAAAATTTTATTGAGAATATATTACATTCTGCAGCTGCCTTAAATTTGGAAAGCTTCCTGGATAAAAAATTTCTGGGTGACTTCTTTAAACCTCTTAAATAGCATAAAAATGTATTTTATCAATATACTCCTTCTGATAGAAAAAAAAATTAGATATTTTAAAAGACATACATAAAAAATTGAATGATAAAAAAGCAAGTGTTAATTAGAGGAATTGAAAAATTCCTCTAATTTACGCTCCTCTAAATTACAAGTGTAAATAAGAGGAAATGAAAATGTCTATTCAGTATAATTGTACTATTATTCACTGTAGAAAAAATGTCTCAAGATTGAGAAAAAATGTGACAAAATACCTCCGAAGCAGTCGAATTCAAAATTAATTTTTATTCAAAATTCAGGGTGCTCCATTTATTTTTTTTTCGCAGTGAACTGCCAGAAATTTCTCGGAAAAAATGGTTAAATAACAATTTATTTAATTGTTATTTTACCATATTCAAACAAAACAGTCAAATGACCATACATAAGATGGTATTCAAACTGTTAACCGTGAGAAATTCATTAATTGCTTTCATCTAAAATGGTTAAACAACCGGAATTTTATCGCTTCAACTAAAGAAACTATTTAGTTCCTTACAACTGCGTACACATTATGTCTGAGAAGGCTAATCTGTCCTTCTCATGATTCATGACCGAAAGACCTGGGGTTCCAGTTCCAACGTTGACACAACAATATTTTGTATCTCCCCCTCAACATATGAAGAGTTTCCTGAGACTTGCACTCCCCAATTAGTGTCCTGAACTCTCCAATGCTTATTACCTAAATGGAAGCCTAGCTCCTTTGTCCAGTTACATTTCTTTTTAAGGTTCTGAAACCATGCTAGTAAATGGTTAAAAAATCGTATAGTTTTGTACTCATGGTTTCATAACCATACTAGCTGTAAACGGTGTCCAAACCGTTAAGGTAAAAAAATGTTATTTACTGAACACTTTACAATTAATCGAATGGTCAGACTGATGCCGGTTGTTTTACCATATTTTTAGAATGAAAATTCTAACAGTGTGTGCATATGTATCAAAATCTTTCCTTGTAAAACTATGCAATGCGACTGTGGAACATGTCAAATGTTTTGGGTTGTGTAAACAGCAACAAAATGTTTTCTGACTCCTTTCATTTCTGAGGATAAAACATACCCTTTTCATTTAACCCACCAAGGAAAAAAATCCTTTTATTTTTATGATAGCATTTTAAGAAAAGTCCAGATCTTTTCGGGTGGCTTGCCGCATTTTAGAGCACTTATTTTATTTTTCCTCTAATCACCTTTATATATTTTGGACCTCCAACCGTAATGCTCCCCATGGGACTCAAAACTCGAGCGGCCATGGCTGGGAAATGGATCATGAAGATAAGAGTTCGGGGATTTTATTTATTTTTTTTTCTTTTCAATTTTCCATCCAAGTCTCCCAAAAGAGAAGACGTTAAAGGTGCAATTCCCTTGCGCTATCTTAATGGAGGCCTATATGTTTGAATCCTAGATTCGTTTAAGAAAGTTCTGAAGAGTGGTGACTGAGGTACTGTACGGTCTCCCAGACCGAAAAGAATAATTCAACTGGTGAAAGTGGTGCGCGCCAGTTTTTAGATAGCATTCAGTTTTATCAGTGGACCATAGAAATAATGCATGAAATGCGGTTGAAGATATTGCTGTTATTTCTTAGAACTATTCTTTGGAGTTATATGACTTCCTATGCATTTCTTTCAGTTTGAAAGATTGTATCCCTTTAATAAAAAAGGTAACTACTTTTTATCTTTAATTTAACTTCATGTTTTATATGTTCGTCTGCATAAGCACTTTTTTAATGTTAGTTCAAACAGAAAATAGACTATATTGCATTTAGATTTAATCATAAATAATGTAGCAAGGGTAATATATCTTTAAAATACTTTCTTTTTATAATCTTATAACTCTTAAAATTTAAGGATGGACACATGATTTAATATATCCTACAATAATTTTACATTTTTAACTATTCTTCACTATTCATGCGGTATTAAAATAAAGATCATCTTCATGTTAGTCCTTTGAAGCTTCATACATATGATGGCTTCTGAACTATAATAGGGACTCAGCTGTTTTAATATTTAATATCCATGTATATGAATTAAAGAAAAATATTATATTTGCATTTAGAATAAAAGAACTGTCAAAATTACCAGAAAATGGTTCGTTTTACCGTATTTTTGATTATACGAGAACACCAAAAAGCTCGGTAATTTTTATCGAAGCACTTTGGTTATAATTTTGGGGAAATTAACAATAAATTAACTTTTTATAATGCGTGATAAGCAAAGATTTTGGAAAAATAAAAATAAATATAGTTTCATAATATGTAATAAGTAAATATTTTGGTAAAATAAAAATAAAATATTATTTTATAATATGTGATAAAATTTGGTAAATGCAGTAAAATTTTTTAATTTTATCATGATACCTTAGCATGGCAAGAAAGCCATTTATTCGGTTAAATTTACTTTCCATGTATGTAATTTTTACTAAATGTGTGGTAATAAGAACAATAGTTTTGAAAACCGGAATTTCCTAAAAAACCGTTAAAATTACCAAATGAATGGTTTGAATAGCGTCTATTTTTATTTTTATTACCAAAATTATGCTTGCTTTTTTTTTTATCAGAAACGCTTTTACCATACAATACGTTTAATTTGCCAATTTTTCCCCCGTATGTTTTCCTGTTTTTCTTTATGTTTTTGAGGAAAGTGTCTAAGAAATCTTCATTAGCTCTGACTGGAATCGAACCAGGGACTTTTTGAGTCCATTACGAAATGATATAATCATCATAGAAAAGGGTGATCCGTTCACCCTAGTCCATTCTGAGTTGACGAGATGCTAAATAGGTACCGAAACAGTCTATTCAAAAGCAACCGATGTCCAAACTTCAAACTGTAAAGAACTGTTTTTTTTTTAAATACTGAACTAAATTTTACAATAAGTTGTTTCAAGTTTATAACGTGACTATGGTTCAATATAATTAACTATTTGTTTAAGTTCGGTTTGTTCTTTTATATGAAAGCTGGAACCACTTTAGCGCAATGCAAATCTTTCGTTTTATTTATGTATAACGCCAAACATATGGAACTGCTTCTCTGATGTGGGCTATATGAGCTTATATATCATATTTTTTTATCCGTAATGTAATAAAAGAGAAATCTTTAATAGCTTAAAAGATAACAGATGTAAAAGTAATATCAGTGATAAACAATTTAAAAGAATTAATACAACTATTAATACAAGCTAATTGATTCCTTTTTTTTTACTCTTATGATGCATCAAAAATTAAACATCTTATCAGCCAAATTTACCACCCACAGTTTAGAGGACAATAGAATAATAATTCAAAAATATTTTTTCAAATCATGCGAAGAATTTTTAATCATATTATTCTGTACACCGTATACTGATATAAACACTGTTGCCTATGATTTTATTTCAAAAAGTCATGATTTTGAAATCACTACATTTTTATCAACTCCATCCCACGCAGTTTAAGGCCTTTCATTAAAGTTTACATCGAAACAAAATTTAAAAAAACATGTTTTATGCACCTCTTTAAGAGTGTTTGATATGATTCAGTGGTTGCGTTGTGTTCATTAAAATATATGACTTAAGTAACTAAACATTGTTCTTCTAACAAAATATTAATATTTTTTTTATGCTTCAGAAACTTAAAAATACGAGATTTTAGCAGATGTTTAAAAAAAAAGGAACATTTCTCTGTTTTGTTATAATTTTTTTAAAGCTTCAGAAACGTTACTGCAAGGTTTCGATCGATGTTGAGAAAAACGAAGATTTCTGTATTTCCAAATAATGCGATATAAAAATCATTTCCTAAATATTGCGTTTGAGAAATATTTTGGTAACGTTGCGTTTATGCAATTAAACAAATGATCACTTTGCAAGACGTTTTATAATCTTATCAAATGCAAAATTCCTTATGCTCCGAATATTTTTTACCCAGAATACATTTAAATATTAGCTACAAGCTATTGTTCCATAATTTTAATTCTAATTTTACAAAATAAGAATAATCTGAATGCCCTTTTTTTAAAAAAATAACTTAAATTTCATTTACATAGTTGAACACTTTATAATTAAGGGATCTTATAAGCAAAACTGGCAGGGAATGCTTCTCTATTTAATTATCATCAAAACAACTGAAAATTCTAGCTACCTACACCTAAATAATGATGTCTTTTGAGTTGAACTTGAATTCATCAAGAACATCGCTTTTACATTTGGTAGCTATGCTAGTGTGGGAGGAGGTGAGAAATATGACGTCACTGGAATAAAGATCGATATATAGGGCCGGAACGCCGGGTTCTCCCTTCCGGACTCCCGGAAACGGATGCGTTTGTCGCTGCCGGGATGGTGACGGAATCGCTTCCTTTCTTTGATATGTTTACGGAGGTGGGTGTAAGGTGATAGTGAAAAAGGTGATAATAAAAGAAATGTTGTGTCCACAAATTTGTGTCGTGTTTTTCGGAAAAATGGGGGAAAACAAAAATAAAAGTAAATTTTTGGGGCGTTGTTTTTAAATGGATATAGTACGAAAAATGGTTAAATTGCGATTCGCTAATAATGCATAAATATATTAATATTGAGAAGTTCAAGATATTAATTTAAGCCAGCATAAAATTTAATATTTAATTACACTGTTAGAAATCTCACTGAAAAAATGATTAAATGACAATTAATTTAATTGTTATTGTACCATAATCAAACAAAACACTCAAATAACTATAAATAAATAGTAACCAAACTATAATCTGTGAGAAAACAGTTTACTAACTTCTTTCACTTAATACGGTTAAGCAACCAGGATTTTATCGCACCAACTATGCCCACCTAATGAAACCACTTAGTTCCTAACAACTGAGTACATATTATAGCCGAGATCGCTAATTTGTCTGTCTCATGACAGACAGTACTGGGGTTCGTCTCCCGGCCTCGACGCCACACTATTTCCCCCCATTCACTTCAATACGTGAAGAGTTTCCAGTGTCCTACACTCTCCAATGACCATTACCTGGCAAAAGGAATAGATCCTATGTACAGTTAAATTTCTTTTCTACGTTTATGAAACCATGCTATTTGTAAATGGTTAAAAATCAGCATAATTTTGTATTCATGATTTCATAACCATATTAGTAGTAAATGGTTTCAAAACAGTAAGGGTAAGAAAAGTTATTCACCGTAAATCTTACGGTTAATCAGATAGACAGATTGCTGCTTGTTATTTTACCATACTTTTGGAATGGAAATTCCAACAGTGTATTAATTGTTTAACTTGTAGTACAATTTACTCAGCGAAATGTACTAAAACCCCGAAAAGACAGTTGGAAATGCCACTTGACGTATTGAAGGTTTAAATTTCGTAAGTGCGTGACATCGAAATTTTTTTTCGAATTTTCAATTAATTTTAATATTATTGTATGAAGATTTTTTGCTCCATGGTTTTTATTTAAACATTAATCCTATCATCGAAAAGAAATAAAAGCATTTAGCTTTTTAGAGATTCTATTTTATACTGACAGTTTTCAACGCTCAGCTAATTTGCCTTTTATATAGTACAGGTATGCATAATAGTTCATAGTGGTACAGACAGCTTGGACAGATATTATTTCCTTTGAAATCTTAATTAAAATGTTCATGAATAAAATGCAAAAGTATTTATTTCGATATTATCGTATATCCCGATGTTTCAGTCGATTTTCCAAACCCCAAAAAATTTATGAAAATCAGCGGGTCGAATATATAACGGTAATAAAACCGGACATTCATTCATCGTAAAATATTCATGCATTATAGTCAATAAGATAGATATTAATTACTTTGTATATATTTTTCTCTATTCAAAAGTTATTTTCAACAGAGGCATCTACAACTTATTTTGCAATTTCTCGTATCATATTTTCTTACACAAAAAGAAATTTTTAGAAACAATAATACAAATTACGCTTAGGAAAAAAAAAATAAGAATAAGAAAAGTTAAAATAGTTTATTCTTTATTCAAGAATATTTAAAAACATGCGATACAATGAAAATTTTTAATACATTTCAAAAAGCAGCAAGTTTAAAATTCCAGAATATCACCTGTGTCGGATTTAATAACGTTAACAGCGTTGTCATATGGATTCAACTCTACGATGGATTCTACTTCATCCTCATCTGCTGAGTCTCATAAAAAAATCGCCTTCACCCTCACTCAGAGAATTCAAAATTCCATGTTTTTTCTTTCTTTTTTTTTTAAATTTTAAAATAACTTTGAATCCACATTTTACCAACCTTACAGCGACACCATCCGCGGTTAGAAAACCCGGATTAACTGGTCGCCCCAAAGCAGTTGTTCTGCATCTTTATTTGAGTTGGCGTCTCATTTAAGGGGGCAAATGTCTCATATTCAGAGAGAACAATGTAAAATATAGCTTGAGAAAATTTTGTACCCGTAATAATTTTTTATGTTTTAATTTTAAAAAAATTTTATATTTGTTTTTTTCATGGACGATTTTTCCCCAAATATACCAAAAAACTGACATCCTGTAATCAAAAATAGGTTAACGGATAGGTTAGAACAACGTATAGTTTTAAACACCGATAAATACACTATTTAAGTTTTTGGAAATTTTAACAAAATTATGTTAGCCCATTAGGTAGCATCAATTTTTTTAATACATTTTTTTTAATTTTGAGATTTTTTTAAAATTTATATTTAATTAACTAAAAAAATTTAATTATCGCTATATCATAATAGCATATAATAATATAACAACCGCAATCATCCTCTATTCATTGAAATTTGTTTGTAGGAATTTTAAAAAATGTTATTTAAATTACAATTCCTACAAATAAATTTCCATGAATTGAAGATGATCGCGATGATTACAAACATATACATATAAAAGAAAGGAATATGCAGAATTATTTGAAACTCTTTTCAGCTCTTATCACACAGACAAACGAATTTTAACCTTTTTAATCTCACCTTCTGTGTGATTCAAATCAATGATAATTTTAGATTAAAAAATTAACACTTATTTTAAAATTCCCACAAATTAAAGAATTTAAAAAAAAATCAATACAGAAATATTTAGCATTTGCTGGCATAATTGTTAATTATTCTTCATTGCAAGTAAGAAATATTAATGTTTTGAGTTCCGTAATATTTAACTAGCTCAGTATATTGACAAAACGTTTTAATTACTTTCTAAATATAGATTGAAATTGATTATTTAAATAAAAATATAATATTCATAAAACTTTTCCACTGACAGTTCGAGTTATAGCATCTCTCGTGCATTTGACATATTTCAATAAATTTTTAACAAAATAAAGAATGTAAAAACAAATTATACCAATAGGCAGTTTTATTATTTTACAATGCATATTTATTTATTTTTTCATTTGATACTGTAAAGTTCACATTACTTACTTACATCAGAAAGATTTATAATACTGTTATATTAAAATAATTATTTTTTATTCATAATTTAATGCAAAAGGTTACTAAACAATAATCCAAAATTAAAAGTTCAGACCAAGATTATGATGTTTATANATGCAAAAGTTAATTAAGGTTATTGTAACTTGAATGCCATTAAATTTAACATTTATAGCTCAATAATGTAAATGTTTTAGCTTAATTTTTTTTTAAATAATTTCTGACATAATTGGTTACCCCTGATATTTTGTGAGTATATAATTAGTGACGCACGTTTTTCGAGAAATTATTTTTGCATTTTTGATTATGAATTAGATTAAGGCATGAATTTTGCATTATGAATAAACTCTTTGTTAGATCTTACACTAAATTAATATGGATATGTTTCTTCTGAAGAAAGACAAAATCTTCAGTTTTGTCTATCTGGTCTCAGTATTTCTTATAAACTATCGTTCACATTGCAATTTTTATCCTAGATTATTTTTTTGTTTTGATACTTTAGTGAATTCATTACGATAAGCACTCATCATACAGCTTAAGTGTACTCTATAGCAGGCAACTCTATTGTGTGATCAGCTTTTTCTTGCTTTGAAAATTCACCTCTACATACGTGAATTGTGGATTGACGTATTGCATTGATAGACAGTACATTAAACTCATTCAAATTAGAAGCCAAATGAATGCACATTTTGCTGTAATGTATCTTTGTAATCTGTATTATATTTTTCATTCAAATCTAACAACTCTCAAAATTATTATAAATTGATCCCTTGGATGTTGCTAAAATAAAATCTTCTTTTAAAGTTTAAATTCCCATATAAACTTGAACATTATTCTATTGCTCCATAATATGTGTGCTTTTGTTGAATTCATTTTCACCAATTCGTGATATTCTCTGAAGTATGTTTCAGAGACCACTTTCCTAAAGAAATTATTCTGCATTCTGAGATATTATGAAAAATGTTACATGATTAAACAGATTTTGTATTCTTACCTAGCAACACCTAGTACCTAAGTTCTGAGGAAGCGTGAACCGAAATAATTCTGCAGTAAGCGTAGGAAAATTAATTACTTAACATAATAAGTAAATAAGCATGCAACATGGTAGTGGTGGAATTTTTCATTTTTAATGCAGATGAATGTGGAATTTTTCTTTTTCTAATGCCCCGTCTGAGTAAAGAAAAATCTTAGATTTTTCTGTCAGGCTGAATCACTTCGACTTCAATTTTCTTTCGATTTACCGAATTTAGCATTTTTGTGTATATATTTCAGTATACATTTTAAATACAATAAATTTCAGAAACATACTTTTTTTGGAGTTCAACTTTAAATATTCAATATTTAACATCGTAAGAGTTAGTATGTTCATTTAGTTTTATTTCAATTAACTACTTTACTGAAAACAAATTATCTTTCTAACTATATGAATACTCGTTAAAGATTTGTTTATAGTTTGTCTATAGCAAGAACTCTCCCCCCAAAATCTGAGGCCGTCTGTTACTATGGGAAAAAATAGCGCATTTTAGGGAGGGTAGCTTCTCTTCAATCGGTGGCAAAACCTGTTCTGAACAATGACACCACACCCCTACTTGATAGTTGTGGGGGAAATAGCTATCGACAATGCCAACTTTCATCTATCAGAAAGTACCTCAAGATTGAATCAAGTTAGCATGTCTTATATACTAGTGAATTGATGTTTAATAATCGTAGTGGTAGTTACGCCACAATACTCCCCCACCAGAACTTTATCAGGGATACAATTCGGTGAACGGATACCACTAGTTTCTGTATTTGTGAAAGACAGGGAGAGCTGGATTAAGGTCACCGGGTTTTGAGTTTCAGCCATGAGAGCTATATTAAGTTCATGGGTATGTGTGTGATCTCTCATGTGTTGCTATTAGCAGTCGAGTGTGCGCAGAAACCTTATATGCGCAAATGAGACTGAGAAGCAATAGCGCGAGGAGGTGGATAATGTCGCAGTCACAAGTAGCAAACCAAAAATTCAATGTGGACCATCCATCGAAGTAGTCGTGATCATATCACGTCCGAAGGTCACCAATGTGGGGATAATAGTTATCGACAATGCCAACTTTCATCTATCAAAACATACCTCAAGATTGAATCAAGTTAGCATGCCTTATATACTAGTGAATTGATGTTTAATAAACGTAGTGGTAGTTACGCCACATAGTTATGCCACGTTACCACAGTCACCCTTACTGGTCCAGACGAATGTCTAGGGGAGTTCTTACTTTAAACAAAACTACACTTCCATGCGATTCTTCATTTAGGAAGTGTGTGCTCAGGTTTTAGAGGCAGTTATTTTTATCAAGTTTAATAAAATTATTTCAAATTATATCCGACTTTTTATGATAAATAATTCAGCTTACATTTCAGTATTTTTCAGCAAATACTTTTAGTTAAAAATTACTTTTCATTAATTAATTATAGTTAACAACGACTTCTCAGCACTTAGTTTTAGTAAAAATTACTTTTTAATAATAAATTTTAGTAAAAAATTACTTTCTAGCGACTAAATTTTAATTAACAATTATTTTTTAGTAATTAATTTTAGTTTACAACTATTTTTCAGTTCAATACTTTTTCAGTAATGTTGATTTTTTTAGTATCAACTATTTAAAGATACTGAAATTTTTGTTTAGAGACAAAAAAAAATTCTTAAACTTCCAACAAGTTAATTTTTTTTGAAAAACATTGCTTATTAAAAGCTCTAAATTGGCAAACAATTTTTCCCAGATCATTAATTTGCATTAAAAACATCTATAAAAATCTTAAATATGCTTATATATTTATTTGAAATCACTGAGGGAGTTGATATCTAAATTGCTTTTACAAAAAATAAAAATCATAGACTGAACAATACATTGTTTTGATTCATTGAAATATTCAGTGATAAATTTAAAATCCTAAATTAGCAACTTAATTTCAATTAACACAAAGGAGTAATTTTCGATATATTTTTAAAAAAAACTACAAATCTTAAATTGGCAAATATTTCCGCTTCAAGAAATGTTTATCTTCAAAATCATCATCAAAAAGTAATCAAGAGAAGATAAGTGAAGCAATCAAGCGAAGTGAAATCATAAACGAAAGTTTGCAGAACAAAAAGACGCAAAAAGATTAGTTTTTTTTTCTCGGTTACTCTTTCGATATTTCATTTTTTGAAGAAAAAAAAGAAATATCCTTGTATCAAAACTGTAGATAAATTTGAAATACAAGTTATTAATCCCCAAAATGAAAGAAGTTTTGAGGCGAAGATTATCTAGACTGCTAAGCTTTCAGATTATATTCTTTCAACTTTCTTCACTTAAGAAAAAATCGATTCAGCTTTGTGTTCTTAAAAACTTCATGAAAAATACGACAATGTGGCAGCAAATCTGACGTGCTTCGTTTGAGAGAGATTGTATAATTTGAATTTAGGGCAACTATTTGAACTTCATACAAACGTAAATGTTTCAAAGGTATTTTTCAAACGATGGCATAGAGCCGTGATGGATCAGGGGATAGAGCGTTCGCCTTCCAATGAGGTGAACCGGGGTTCGATCCCAGCTATGTCTGGTCGATACGAATTCCGCATCCGGTTTGCACCGACCACAGTGCTGCCGTGAAATATCCTCTGTGGTAGACGGATCATGGGTTAGAGTCTTCTTGCCGTCACGCCAACCATGGGAGGTTCTCGTGGTCTTCCTCTCCATGTGACGCAAATGTGGGTTAGCTCCCTCAACATATCCTCCCCCAAGGCAAATTTCTTCCAACACTTGCTCCAGGAGTTCCCTTGTCTTCTGGATTGGGTTCAAAATTACAAGGCTACGGAGTTGAACCTTAATAGTCGTAAACCCAAAAATTGGGTCGGCTGTTCAACGACTGTTATGAAATAAAATAAAAACAATGACTTTATTAGTTGTAATGATGAAAAGTATAAAAATATGACCGAACTAATGAAAGCAGAGTTAAACATGAGGCTGCTACCTACAGAGAGAATTTTCAACAAGATCTATAGCTTCTTATCAAAATTTCAATAAGTTAAGAAATGCATTGTCAAAAACAAAGTGACTGGTTTTCTTAATCCCATATCGAATATATGAACTATCTGCAAGCAGACTCGCGAAAATCGATTTCAGAACACGAAATAACCTTATTTGTTCTTAGATCCAAACATGGAATGGGTGTAAAGAATTTGTCTAAAACTGTAAAAACGTGATGGAATTTATGACAACACAAATTAAAGTGGTCAGGAAATCGACTGAAAGGCATATTGCGAGTTAATCAGAGCAAAATGTATTGATAGTCCATATAAACTGTTGTTTTTTACAAAAATTTGTTTCGTACAATCAACACGCTTGGTACAGGACTGAAATTTCATGGAAATCGATTTCAGAACACGAAATAACCTTATTTGTTTTTAGTTCCAAACATGGAATGGGTGTAAAGAATTTGTCTAAAACTGCAAAAACGTGATGGAATTTATGACAACACAAATTAAAGTGGTCAGGAAATCAACTGAAAGGCATATTGCGAGTTAATCAGAGCAAAATGTATTGATATTCCAAATAAACTGTTGTTTTTTTAAACAATTTGTTTCGTACGATCAACACGCTCGGTACTGGACTAAAATTTCATGCATAATGGATAACTAGTCAAATTTTTATTTAGTGACGTAGCTAAAGTTAACTGTTAATCAATCATAAAGCCAAAGCAGCAAGTCCTCTGTTTTGAAGTAAATATAAACAAAAACCGGTTCTGAAGAGTGCGAAGACGTTCTCTTTATCAAACATCCCCAAAACAGAGCGTGTTACAACCGGTTGAATTTCTTTTTTTTTTTTGGAGATTTGCTTACTTATCAGACAAACATGAATATTTAAACGTAAATAGTTAATAGGCTCCGCTCCGTTGATGGTCGGTGTGTATTGCTGCATGATTGGTATAGATTGGTATATATGAGGGAGTCTGGTAAACTGCGGATAACGACTCCAATCGGAGTCACAGGACCTGCAACAAGCATCTCCAAATATTTTAGAAATTTTGATTTATTTTTAACTTACTAAAATAATTTTACAATAACCAATTTTTTTTTTTTTACAATATATCTAAAAATTAAGATATTTGTGTGAGACGACATTTTCGTCTTTAACCACCATAAAATCAAAGTGAAGATCAAATCTGAAGTATATGGCAGTGTCGACTATTTTGCCGAGATTTGATAACTAAAAATAAAAATCACACCCTCTCCATTACGCTGTTAGAAGTAAGGCACATTAATAGTTACCATCCAAGTGGCTATATTTTATGGACAGATTCTATATTTTTAAGATTGTTACTTATTTAAAATTTTCCCATGGTTCTATGCCTTAAAATTAGAAATTACAATTAATGACTTAAAACTGATATAGTATACTATAGTACAAATGAAGAAGCTAACAGTTCCATTCACGCGTGTGTCGTATTTGCGTAATACTTATGCTTACAAACGTTTTGTAAATATTTTGGGGTCACCACACCAAAATATTTAAGAAGCCTAATATATTATTAAACAAAATTTCAGTTTTAGACAAAATGCGTTAATTACTGTATTAAAATTTACTGAAATGCAGACTCAAGCGAATGTTTGAATTAACCCAAGTTACTGAATTTATTTTTATTATTTTATCATATTTTTAAGCTTGTTACTTATTAAAAACTTTCACATTGATCTATGTCTTAATTTCATTTTATAACCATCCTTGAGCAGCCTACCCAATTCTTGGTTTATGATTACTAATGTTCAACTCGATAGCCTTGTAATTTTGAACCCAATCCAGAAGAGAAGGGAGCTCAAATATTGAGAGAAAGCTGTCTCCGTGAAGGACTTTTTGATAAAACTAATCTACGTTTGCTTTACATGGAGATGAAAACCTCGAAAACTATCCATGGTTAGATTGGCGGAAAGGGAATCGATATCTTAGTTAAGGTTAATGACCTGAAACTTCTGTTGTACACTAACTACAACAGAAGTAAAGAAACTAACAGTTTCACACACGCGTGTGTCAGGTTTGCGCAATGCTCACGTGAACCCCCAAAAGTTTCGTAAATATTATGGGATCCCCACTCCAAAAAGTTTAAGAATCCCTGATAAATAATAAAATAAAAATTTCGATTTTTAAAAAAAAACTGCGTTCAGTACTGTAGTGTATAGAAAACATTATCTTACACAATGATAATTGTAATACTGTTGGACTGCAATTTTAAATATTCTGCCCTGTGTCGTAACACTTTATATTGCTCCCCTAAGAATGCTCAAAAAATCTTTATTCACAACTTGAGAATAAGAAATAGCAAGCATGTATCCAGAAAAAAAAACCGCCAAGTCTTCAGTTTCTTCTCCAATCTTTTTTTTAAATTTATACTTATGTTGTTGACAGTTTAGAATTGATTATTGGTGATAACATTTCTCATGATGACAACTTTATGGATCTTGTTATGACAGGGTGTTAGATTCAAAAAATGGAAAATTGTTTTGTATATATGACTCGTTCCATCTGAATTGTTTTGTTTGTTTCTGACAGAACAATGTTCCATTCCTTATTTATTTATTTTGTTAATGTATTGTTCTTTAAACCTATCAGCGCTATTCCGGATTTTTCCGGGTTTGAATCTGGTGATTTAGGTAAAAAAATAAAGTTTTTATCATATTCAAAGTATAATTTTACACAGAATAATGTTTGAATCGTTTAAATAATCAAGACAACCGCTTCTATTTTTTTAAATGACAAAAACGCTTTATTATTTTCATCTATGAAATTAAATAAATCTGGAAACTCAAAATCAAAATACATGAAAGAAAATAGTTTTTGTAAAGAATTACTCAAACATTTATGTGTAATTAATGCAATACTTTTTAATTGTTTCAGAAACTCCAACATATTTTAATTTGTAGGTTTACATAGAGGCAAAGTAGGTTCACTTATATCGAGGTTAACTTAAACTTTTACGTGTTCTAATTATACATTTCATTTCAATTGCTAATTAAATATATTCTCAAGAAAATTTGTTTTTGAGATTATTTTATTTAATTTCATAACCGTTGTTGAACAGCCGACTCATTTGGAATTTACGACTACTAAAGTTCAACTCCGTAGCCTTGTAATTTTGAACCCAATCCAGAAGACAAGAGAACTCCTGGATCAAGTATTGGGAGACATTTGCCTCCGTGGAGGATTTTTTTTTTGCTGGAACTAGCCCGCATTTACGTTATATGGAGAGGAAAACCACGAAAACATTCCACGGCCTGACGGCAAGGGGACTCTAACCCATGATCCGTCTACCACTGAGAATATTTTACGTCAGCATTGTTGTCGGATCAGACCTGGTGCAGTATTCGATCCATCATCACTGGGATTCGATCCCGGTTCATCTCATTGGAAGACGAACGTTCTATTTCCTGAGCCATGACTCTTTTGAGATAATGGAAGATATTTTGCATTCGAATCAATTCATAGTCACTAAGAAGGTAAAACTTGAAGAATATGTTGAAGTTGTAATGACTTTTTTATGACCCATCAAGGATGAGCAATCACTTTAGTCGAGAAAGCTGACCTACTGCTTTACAAATGGACGTAGATTTGGTTCGATTCTCTCCAACTTCAGATGCTTTTCACCTCATACTTGAGTCAATGGTGAGACAGATAACGGTTTTTCACATTGTACCAAATCTTTCCTTTATTTTGGTTAACTGCATTTTCTGCATTTATATGTTTTTATTTTATTTTACACCCCGTGTTTTCGACAGTTATACTTGTCTTAAAAAAAACAATTGAGTCACGACGCAGAGTGAAAGGCACTGATCTCTTTTTGCATAGGACCGGGGTTCTAACCCCTGTGGTGGCTTCTTATAACCCATCTTCAGACCAGTTTGTCTGGAGAGCAAGGACATCCGGTTTGCAATGCTGTCCACAGTGCCACCATTGTGCTAGAAATCTCATCTTGCTCTTCACAGGGACCAAACTGGCTGTTACAAAAGTACTTTATATAATAAAAAAAATCTAGAAAGTATATTCTCAGTTTGCAAACTTTTAAAGTAATTTTTTTAATTGTGTATTTTAACGTGATTTTTATTTCGTAGATTTTATTCGCAGTTTTTTTCAGAAATAAAAATTATAGCAACGAGTTGAGTATAATTACCTTTCTATATAAATCTTAAGCCAGAAAGTAATGAAAACAAACATGCTGAATGATAAAAAAAAATGTCATTAAATCTACAGCAGAACAATTTAGAAATATTGATTGTAGCTGTAAGCTACGATGGAATCCTAATGGTATTATAAATATTTCACATCTACGTTTTAGTGGCATTTTTTATCATTCCATTCATTTGCTTTTAATGTGTGTTAATTTAATGGCTAAATGTTGTTTATTTAGGCGATATGGATAAAAAAAGAGAATGTCTTGGAATCTGATTGGGACAGTCATCTTCTTAGAACACGTGATCGGAATATCAGCCATATTTTTCTCCTTTACTTATTTTTTGTTCTTCCTGCTTTCTACTTGCACATTCTTTGATAGCTCTAAATTGATCATCCAATTCCCTTCCTCTTTCACTGCTTTCTCGACTGCTAGATGGGAAAGCTATTAAATTAAGCGATCTGTATAATAAAGCAGACGTTATGTCGGGAGCTCAAGAAAGAACTTTTTAATTCTTATCTTATTTGAGAATTAAAAAAAAAGAACTTCCATTTTTATTTTCTATTGATTCTTAACAAAAGGGGAAAGTGAGAGACAATTTCTTTTGAACAAAAGGAATTGCAAAAAATGATTTCAATTTCCTTCAGTGAGAATGAAAGAGGACAATGGGAAAAGGATATGTTTTTAAAATAAGTAAAAACAATGGTGGATTAAATAGTTTGAATAAGGTGTGAGCCACGTTTTTTTTATAGTAGTTAACTACAGAAGCAAATTGTTTCTAAATTTTTCTGGCAGTAGTGTTTTTAATAGTGATTTTGTGTTTTTGTTTAAAAGATATTCCGTTTTTTTTTTGTTCTCTTAAATTTATTTCGAATGAAATATTTTTTTATTGAATTAGACAGAAATTTTTATGAGGTATGCATTGAAAATTGTACTTTTTATACTTCTTTTGGAATGTCGGAAGCATAATTTTTTTTCAATTATTGAATATCTTTATGACTGAACTTCGTGTCTCAGTTTATTAATTAAAATTCGTAATATGAAGAAATTCACTATGCCAGTTTTGAGATAAGTTTAAGATAGTTGAATTATTTTGAGCTCAGTGTACTTAAAAGAAATAAAATGTAAAAAATAAACTTTTTTTAGAAAAAATTTTAGCTGTTCTTTATCTTTTTAGAAAAAAGAATTCTCCATAATCATTTTCAAAATATAAAAATAAAAAAGTTCTGAATAGAAAGCTTGCCGGAAAAATCTACATTTTATTTCGTAACGAAACCAATAAAAACATGTTCAGCTAAAATAAAAATCAATATAAATAGGTAGATAGATAGATGGAGAGCGGGATAATTAGCTAAAATATAAACTATTATGCAAGGTGTTCCCTAATGGTCACTCTTAACATGAATATTTGGAAATATATAATATATGAATAAATAAAGATGGCACCGTGTATAATAAATTAACTAATTCTAATAATATAAACTAGAGATTTTATTCGAATACGGAAAAAATAAAGAGTTGAACACAGCCACGATGCCTCAAGAGATATGGCACTCGCTTCGCAAAGAAGTGATACCTCATTCAAATCCCAGTGATAGCTGGTTAATTGAAATTCTGCTTCCACAGTTATCACGTAATATAACTGCAGCTGTAGACGGATCATGGGTTAGAATTCCTTTGACATTTGGCTAACCGTGGGAGATTTTTTGCAGTTTTCTCCACCGTATAACACTAAGACAAGTTAATTCCACGAAAAACTCTCAACGGACGGTAAGATATCCTATTGCTTGATACAATTGTTCAATTATCTTCTGTGCTTGGTTCAAAATTTCAAGGATATGTTGTTAAACTTTGATAGCGGCAAACCCAAAAATAAGTAGGCTGTGTTCAAAGCAGGTTATAAAATAACGAAATAAGAGTTGAGCATAATGCACTATATTGATTACAATTATATCATCAAAAGTAACTAAAATTTTAGTTTATAAAAAAAGGTTAATTCATAGTTTTATTTAAATACATTAAAACATGCATCCAGTTAACTAAAATGTTATTTTTCGTAATTTTTTTGCATCAGTCAATACTTTTGTTTCTTGTTTTTCAACTGACCCGTTAAAAAGCAATTTTATATTACTTTTTTAGATTTATAATTTCGTACCTATTTCGGGGTACTTCCAGATAATTATTTTTGTATCAGTTAAATTTAAAATGCAAAGTTTTAAACCTAAAATAAAAAGAAAATCTCATGATAAATACTTTACCAGGAAAATGTCAAAGGTTAACAATATTGATTTCTGTTAATTACATTCAAACTTTTGTTACAAAATTTTACTCAGCTTTTAAAAAAAGCCTAATAAAAAATAAAGACTCCTTTAACTGACCTTTCAGTATAATTGATTATAGAATGGATACAAAAAGAAAGAAAGACTTTCTTTCTTTATCCTTATTTTTTTACCTCTTTGTAATTGTTTGGATATTGTGTCATCTCCTTAACTTTTTTTAGAGTTTTTAAACTATCAGAATCTAATAAATTTAGTTTATTTTCTCATCAATTGTGCCCTTCATCCTATGAGAAAGGTCACACATATTTCATTGATAGGCTGTCGCAAAATGAGAATTTTAAGTGTGCAAGATTAAAATCATGCGCTTATTGGCTCAAGATGTTTACAATTAATTAAAAAAAAGTATTTTAAAGGAAAAGTAAACAGTATTATTTTAACCTTAAATCTTCCTAATGACGCAGAACCTAACAGCAATATATTTTAACCCATGATTGAATAAATGATTTCAAAATAAAGTAAAGGATGTTACCGATCATACCAATGATACGTCATAAACTAACTTTATAACTATCAGAACAAAACTATCAAAAACTAATTTAAAAATTTTTTAAGATTTTATCACAATATTTCAAAATGGAAATTGTATTTATTGCCCGTCGATCACGAGATGAATTCCTGTACTCAGTGTTCATCTCGTGATGGATAAACTATATGCAAATGTTTAATGAATATAATAAATTGCATCATTAGTACACTTGTGCTATAAAATTTTCTCACGGGTGCAACTCAGTTCGTTCTGAAAGTTCTACATTTTTAAAACCTTCATACATATTCTATTCTTTGGCGTTTGATTCTATGACGGATTGGTACTGGTGTTAGCGTTCCTGCTTGTCGAGCAGATATCGTGGATTCGCTTCCTCGTGATATTTGAGTACAAATGCATTCATTTCCTCATCGATTACGTCATACACATCTCTGCATTTTGAAAGTTCTTCAGCAGTTTTTTACTTGATTTAAAAATGCACTGATATTGAATGACGAGTTGGTACATGTGCTAATGCTCTCGATTAGCTGCTAGAGTTAATGGTCTCGATTCTTAACAACACCTGTGTACTTGTTCATTCATTCTCCGTTTGTTTTCTCCGGTATTACCCAATCAATTGAGTTGATAAATATGTAAATATTAAGTCTATTTCGTTTCGATAAAGTTCATATCCTTAAGAAATGAAGAAAATAGTTTTATCATAGTGGACGAAATGTTTTCTGGCAGCAAATTTATGAAAACGATTTAGTCAAAAATCAAGAAACTTACATGAATATAAAATATTTATCCATAACAGTTAATGATGGAGTGTATTTTTTTAAGAAATCTAAAACAGTAGCATTTCAAATAAGGCATTTCTGATTCGATAATCATTAAGCAATCGATTCAAAGGGAGAGGAAAGTTTCAGGTTATGAACTACTTTATTCATTTATTAGAGTGTCATCTATAGAGTGATCTTGGAATGTTATTTTAAGAAATCTAAAACAATAGCAGTCCAAATATCGGTAACTAAGAATAAAAATATGTCACACATAGAATGAAACTTTTTTCGATTAAAGAATTGATCAAACAATCAACAACAGAACATTCGATTTGTCTGGCAAGACAGAAAACATTCTATTCTTTTATCCATTGCAAACTCTTGACTAATCAAGTTGGTAGTTATCAATGTTAATATTTGCCTCAAACAGCTCAAGATCTGGATAATCATCTGAAATTAAGGAATTTCAAAAATTATTAATTTAATATCACTTATTATTAATTAAGTTCTTATGTTATTATAGGTGCGCATTTTGATTTAGTTAATAACGCTTTAATCTTCGTTTTGAAAGATGTAACTTGAAATATTTTTATAATATAATTATCAAATAGAAAAATTACTATTTTACTTTTATTCTTATGAATAGAAAATGACCTATTGTTGTAATAAAACACGCTGTTAATATAACGTTAGAATTTCATCAATTAGTTAATAAATAAGGATGACTTCAAATTGAAATAATAGGAGTAATATTCAGTTTAAACTTTTTTACTACTTGAATATTTAGAATTGTGTAAAACATTGTACAACATGTATATTTTTTGAGAACAACCGATTGACAAAATCTAATTGTATTACTCCCGAGGTAACGAAAATTACTTTTTTAAAGGATATTTAATGTATCAAAAAGAGAAAAATAATAATTTGTGTTTAAAATTCAAATAAAAAATTTAGAGTTCTTAAACCATAACTATTTTACACAAAAATGAACATAGGAATGAACATTTAAAATTCGCTTAAAAATAATGGTTTAAAGTTGAGCCGAAATATTATTACTTTGAACCATGTAAATTTGAATATTTGCTGCATTCTTAGTAAGACTAATCGTGTTAATTTAATTGTGTTTCCGTTTAACCATGTTTAGTTAACCAAAGATAGATGTAATCAAGTTCAGTAAGAAATTGATTGCATGATAATTGGGTTCAATCTGCTTTTTTATTAAGATCGTACCGAATTTGAACGTTATTATGGCTTTACATTATCAAAAGTTTTAAACAGTGGATAGTTTTGACTTTATGAATTAACTCTTAAATTTGTACACTGCCCAAAATTTCTGTATAAAGTACCGGCATTCTGGCCACATCATTCGTAATATCCATTTTACTGTAAAATCAGTCTTTACCGTGAAATATAATACCGCAATTTTTACAATAATAATTATTTAAATAAAGTGATTCGATGATTTTACGGTAATTATTACTGTAAAAATTACGGTATACAACGTTTTTTGTTTCGTTACATGTTCCGATAAAAATGGATTTCACCGTAAATGGTACTAGCACCTTGAGTGCTGGTGCTTTTTACCATAACTTGATCCCGATTACTTTACAGTGTACTTTAAAACAGTTATCTATAACTATTTTGTTGTATTAAACAGAAATTTTTTTATAAACAACTATATTCTAACTGATAAAATTAAAGTTATATTGGTTTAACATTTAATATCTCCGCGTGAAATGGAATCGTGTGAATATAAAATTTAGCTTCAAAATCTCATGCAGCTGTGCACGTAATTCTACTAATTTTCCAAACATATTCTGAAATATATCATGGTAATTTTCTGCACAAATTACTATGATAAATGTTAACATATATCTTGTTCACTTATCTTTTCTTAAGAAATATAAGCTCATATAAGTAATCTTAATTAGTGTGTCAAACCAGCAAAGAATAATTATATTTCTACAGAAAAACTTTTAACTGTAAAAAATGCTATTTACCATTAAAAGAATTACACATTAGATTTAAATAAAATTAGAAAAACTAACAATTATTTTAATTATGGTTATTGGACACTGTGAATGTGGCATTAATTAAACAAAAAAATTTTAAAGCGAAATTTCATTAGAGAAATTCTGGTAGGCAGGTAATTTTAAATCTCGTTCTTACTTTTCTCATTTGTTTAAACCATTAAATGTTAAAATGTTTTACGTTTAAAACTATGTAATGAAAAGAATTATCTTTATAAACAATACCATTTTCTCAATTTAAAAATACCTTCATTTTCTAAAATACTTAATTTTAAAACATTATAAATTTTTCACCCACATACTTTCTTCAATGATAATTATTGAGGAACATAAAAATGAATGCTTTAAAGTTTTAAGAGCATTTCAAAAGAAACATTTTATTTCATTATATGTAATTTAAAAATTGTTTCTTTATTTTGCCAAGCTTTATTTTGTGTATAATTCCTTATTTCTTAATTTTTTCTTAACTTCTACTTTTACTTTAAACTAATGGTCAATGGTTCCACAAGGTTGAAACCATTAATCGTTCTAGTTCATACATACACAGCAAAATATTTTTGTGTATTTCTACTACTTTCTTCTCTCAAAAGCATTATAGAAAGTAAAAAAATACAACGTTAATAAATAAAGAAACAATGTCGCTAAAATTTCACCTACTACAATTTGGCACTAAAATTAAAATAAAAAATGTGTTAATAATGAATAAGTCTATATAATCATTATTTTATGGCTAAGTTGTGTTCATACACATAGTTTTAAGAGCATAAATTTGGAGTTTAGAATGTATAAAAGGGAATAATTTGTATGCGCATGATGTTTTAAGAAAAAGAGGCACTTGCTTAAAGTTCATTTATATATTAAATTAAAAAAATTTAATTCCAAAAAGAGATAAATTAACTTATCCATGACATGTATAAGGTGCTCCTTTAGCAAAGTTTTCTGTACAGCCAACTGCAGCACAGTAAAGCGCCATATTTTGAGATTTTTTACTTTAAAAACCGCATCAATTTTCTTCCATTGAAATAACAAGAAACACTCTCCTGACACGTGGTTTCGTTCTGATGACAAAAATTATCGTGATGTGCACGCTCTATTTACATTTCTCTTCCATGATCTACACAATAATTCTTGAAATAAATTTAGTTTGTAAATCAAAAAAGCACAAGAACGGATAGAAATTATACAATTTAAAATCATTGAACACCATTTTCAGAGATTTAAAAATTAATTAATCCTTAATACACAATTAAAAACACATATACATATTTTGAGGACAAATTTTTATTTGTGTTGACGAGTATGAGCATAAAAGACAACTAACAAATTCTGACCAGCTTATTCTAGATCGAAAACAAGCTACTGGCGATACTTTACTTGGTGTGTCTTGAACTTTTGATACTCAAATCTCTCCAACATTGGTATTTTCGGAAATGAAAAAAAATTCTCGTAAATTGTGAAAGCGCAAGAATTTGGTATGAGATTATTCAATTTTAAGTGATTCGATTTAAGTTATACCCTTTAAATAGTATTATGAACACGTGATTTGTTGCTCACATGAAATAAAGTGTTCCTTCTCGCAATGTTTTGGGTTATTCAACATCATACTCAGAGAGATATTATACCACAATTTTTTCAGTGTAAGAAAAAGAGGATTATTTCATTTTTCTCGTTTAAAAAGAAATGTTTGGGTTTATAAAAATTATTTACGTAAATATTTATATTTGAGTGAACAAAAATATTACTTGAGCTGTGTTCGTGCAAAACAAAGTTATTTGTATTTAAAAGTTAAGCTTTTATCAACACAAAATAATACGTCCTTCAACTTTCGGACCATTGTTATATCATCTTCAGTTGCTTCTGCATCTTGTATTGAATTTTAATGCATAGAAACCTTTATTTTTGAACAATGTATAATTGGATTTTTAAATAAATTACTTCTAATGAGAAATTACCGTCTTATTTAATAGTTAGTCCTTATTGATCACTAATTCGTATTAAAAGAAAATCAAATTGCGGTCGATTCGAGAATTTTATTTACCAGAGAAACGATAATTTAACGGTTTTAGCCAAATTTCTTTAGAACAAAGCTAAAACTTCTGCTTATTTTGTTTGTAACTTCCTTTAAATATTCAATATTAACTCAAGCACCAGGCTTAAAGGCTCTGGGCATTTTTCCAGCTTTTGCGTTATGGTAAAACATAATACTCGACGTAATAGCAAGAAGTGTGGAATACTTTAAAAATATATTGTTTTTTTAAACTTGTAGTTGTAAGTATTTTCAGTTCAATACATATATAGATAGATATGTATGTATATATATAAGGAAAATAATTTAATCAAAATTTTACTTCAAAAGTAATCGATTTTATACTTAATATTTTCTCATTTAATTGAATTTTTTAAAAGAATCCGTCGTTTCAGTTATATAGAGCAAAACAAAATTGTAGGGTAAACAATTTTTTACATCATTTTGAAGACAGAAATTTTACATGGCAAAATACAAAATTTGTGCAAATAGTTCGAAGTCCTCAAGAAATAGAATTTTAGAAAAGTCGTATTTTTAAAATTCGATTTCTCAGAAACTATAATTATGCTACTTCAATTATCTTATATATACTGTTTTCTTTCTTCATTTATTATTAAAAACTTCCATTGACTAATGTCTCATATAATATCACGTCATAGTACCAAATGTAATGTTACCCTTTCTGCCCTTAGAATGTCGTGAAATAAAGATGTGATGCTGGTCCCGGCAAACAGCACAGCCACTGAATGGAGCTAGCTGAGGTGCCATGAACCTGGATGCAGAGAACCGAGTCGTCCTAAACGTCGGTGGTATCCGGCATGAAACTTACAAGACGACTCTGCGGAAAATACCGGCCACCAGGCTCTCCAGACTGACTGAGGCACTCGCCAACTACGATCCTGTCCTCAATGAATACTTCTTCGATCGGCATCCTGGAGTCTTCGGACAAATTCTCAACTACTACAGAACAGGCAAACTTCACTATCCAACTGATGTCTGCGGACCTCTCTTTGAAGAAGAACTTGAATTTTGGGGACTTGATTCCAATCAGGTAATCACAATTTTTTTTATTTAATTTGTTTCTAAATATTAATTGATCACAATAATATTGGGTGGCTAGTGCTCCATCTTACGCAAGGACCTCCCCTCTAAACTTACTTTTTCTAGTGTAGTAATATTTTCTGTTATAAGAATTAAAAATGGAATTTAGTTTATTAACTTCATTCTAAAAATAAATTTTTTGAACTTTTATAACTCTCACCAATACTTACAAACGCATTAACACTTCTTTTTTTCAGTATATTAAAAAATGAATTGCGCTGCTTTTTAATATCATACAACTACTGTAAAAAATGTAAGTTAAAAATATTGAAGTGAAACTTTTTTCTCTAAAAGTAAGCCTTACATATTTAAATTTTCTGCACCTTCTCTCAGTTTTAGCATTTAAACAACATTTTTTCTAATTAGTATACCCGTTTGATCACTTTGGTGCATATTCGGACATGACGTCATATTCTCTAAGGCTCTGCTTTAATGTTACTTACCCAAAATTTATTTGTAGATCACGTTTGTAACAAACATTATTGAAGTGCAAAAATCCCTCAGATAGAGTTCTCGCTTTGAATTGATGTGATTCAGTTTGTATCATTGCAACAATAATTGATGTATTCGTATATTTCACCAAATTTGCACTGAGACATACTAGACTGTTGCACAAAGGCACGTCACAATGAGAATTGTTTTTGGCACAAAAATTCCCAGTGTGGACGCATAATGTATTAGAATTCTCTTGCAGTTTAGTTCTATTACCTATTAACCCAAATTTAGGTAAGTTTCATCTGAATTCGAGAAAAAATTCTGCTACGAAAGTCAATTTGCTTGAATACCGGTCAAATAAGTTCCCTATTCTTATCAGTTGACTTCAAAAATGCAAGTGCAAAGAGTTGAACATTAAGATCTTCATGTCCATTATAAGTCATTTGCTCAACACCAATTAAATAAAACAGATCGAGAGTAGAGAGCATCTGCTTCCAACACTAAACTGACCAGGTTAACAATTGATTCCTCCACTGTTTCAGACCTGAACTGACCAGAGCATTGGCACTAAATATGCACTGTCATAGCCGAAATTTTTAATCAAAATACTCCAATGGTTGAGCTTCCAATGAATAGTTTTTGTGGGTTTTTTTCGGTCTCGTAACACAAAAATGGATTGAGTCCACTCGAACGTTTAGGTGCGCAAAATACAAGCTTAGACATGCATTATTTTTAAGACTGCAACCATTCGCACAGTAGTAATAATCATAAAATTTCTCTGAGTTACCGTGTCCTCTCTATGTAAAGCAAAAATATACGTATATATTTATACTCTAAACGGTAAAAGGAACAATAAAACAAATTTGCCACGTGACTTATTTAGGAGTTTTGCTTGTCTTTGTGTTAGATCCAGAATTATAGAAGTAAATTTCATTTCTTTAAATCCACTTTCATACATAAGATGTTTACTGATTATTAAAATACAACTCAAATACACAAATTATTAAAATAAAAAATTTAGTAATGAACACTGGTAAGTATTTTTTTAAAGTAATAAAAAATAAACAATGAAAAAAGAAAAATTTTTAAAAAAATGAAAAAATACTCGCTAATCTCTTAATGTGTGGATTTGTAGGTGGAACCTTGTTGTTGGATGACATACACTCAGCATCGAGACACCCAAGAAACTCTGGCTGTCTTAGACCGATTGGATCTTGACACGGATAAGCCAAGCGATGAAGAAATTGCTCGAAAATTCTGTTTTGAAGAAGATTATAACAATGGTACTCTTTCTTGCTGGCAAAAAGTCAAACCCAAAATATGGTCTTTGTTTGATGAGCCTTATTCATCGCTATGGGCCAAAGTAAATATATCATCAATTATTTTTTTACACTGGAATATGAATACTGATTCTGTCTTTATAGTGAGTAGAATGGTAAACAAACATTTTATTGTTGCTTAAAAGATAATAATAATACTGAAAAAGAAGAATTGCGTAGAAGAATTGAGAAGAAGAATTTCAATAAATTGCGTTAAACGTAAACAAAGCTATGTTATTTTGATAAAAAATGTCTTTCTTATTATACAATTCTTCATTTAAAATGCATTTCTTATGATGGATTTATCAAAACTATGGACAAAAAATTAAACAGATAATATATTCAATGTAAAAACGTGATGACCGGTAACTTATACATTTTTTTCAAAGAACTGAACTTCACATATCTTTTACATATTTTTAAGAAAACTCTTAAATAAATTAATATATTATACTAAAATAATGGATTTCTAACTTTATATTGATATATTTGCCACTTATAATTGAAATACAGCTTAAAAATTTAATTTTTTGTTAATGTTACTAAAATATAAGCATTCTTTTGTGACTTCAAATACTTAGTTTTTCCTCAGAAAAATTATTTCATAAATCACGTGTTTATCAAACTATGCATCATCGCAACATTTCTCGTCCAATCTCAACAGCTCCATTCTAAGATCACAAATATTTAACTGGTCCTACTTAGACACTAGTCGAAATTCGTTAATTCTTCCTCAGAATAAGCATTCATTATGCACTATTATAAAAAAAATCATGTTTTTTTTTCTATAATATTAGTAATATTAGTTCATGCTAGTTCCCTTCAATAATTTAATTACACGATGATATCAAAATAGATGCATTTTCCCTAAAAACAAATGGATTTTTTCTCATAAAAACTTATAAATCAAATCTACATCATAACTACATATGTACCTCAACAGTTCAATTTTTACTACAATAAAAAACACTTTACTGGTCCAATATGCGTGATGATCCAAATTAGGTGATTCTCATCTAAAAGCATTATTCATTCACAGTTAGAAATTTCTCGGAAAAAATTATTAAATAACACTTAATTGAATGGTTATTTTACCATATTTAATCAAAACAGTCAAATTACCATAAATTAAATGGTAATCAGACTGTTAAGTTTGAGAAAAACTGTTTATTGATTGCGTTCACCTAATATGGTTAAACAACCAGAATTTTATCTCACCAATTAGAACCACCTAATGAAGCTACTTAGTTCTATGCAACGGCGTACATATCATAGCCGAGCGGGCTTCTCTGTCAATCTCATAACCGGCAGAACTGGAGTTCGAGTCCTAATGGTGACACCACAATATTTCTTCAATTTCCTTCACCACATGGAGAATTTTCAGTGTCCGGCACTCACTAATTACCATTACCTTACGAAAAACCGAGCTCCTATGCCTAGTTAGATAATTATTTTTTTAACGTTTTTGAAAAATGCTAGTTGTAAATGGTTTCGAAACCATAAAGGAAAAAAATCTTCTTTACCGTAAACTTTACGGTTAATCGCATGGGCAGACAGCTGCCAGTTATTTTACCATAATTTTAGAATGAAAATTTTAACAGTGTTCATTGGTATTCCAAAAAGTAATCTTTCCTGTTTATAATTCCAGGTAATAGGCGTGATGTCAGTTTTCTTCATCTGCGTTTCCATTCTTTCTTTCTGCTTAAAAACTCATCCAAACATGCGAGTTCCAGTTATCCGAAATGTCACAGTAAAAGATACGACAACAAACACGATAGCATGGACACTGGACAAAGTGTCCACTTATCCCCACGATGCCTTCTTTTTCATCGAATGTGCATGCAATGCTTGGTTCACTCTTGAGATCTCTATTCGATTCATGTCCTGTCCCAGGAAATTGGAATTCGCAAGAGGAGCTGTCAATGTCATTGACTTCACGGCCACCCTGTCATTTTACATCGACCTTGCTTTGCAGAGATTCGCTTCTCACCTTGAAAACGCCGACATCTTAGAATTTTTTAGCATCATTAGAATCATGAGGTATGTTTTTTTAATACCTGCAAGGGGTTTTCACAACGTGCAGTGCACAAAAAATAAGCGAAATGAACTGAAAGGCTTTCGATCTAATGATCGGATTTTCACATACTAGGATTCAATTTTAATGGTTTGAGGAGGTGACCTCAAGTATGTTAATTAGTAATAGCATGGGATAGTTTAAGTTACGTAGTCAGACCCAAAAACGTACTTTATTTGAATAAACATAACGTTTTTTCAACAGATTCGGATTTCTGATCGTCAAAACATAGAGGGTGGTCTTGGAATTTTTTTAGATATATCGCTTAAATTTTTCATCTTGCCATATAAAATTACACTTCTTAAAAGCATGTAAAAATTTTTATATCTAAAAATTCAAACAATTTTCGACCATTATTAAATAAAATATGAAAAAAAAATAATTCATAAAAATTATTTATTGTATAAAAATATCTTTGGATTAACGAATTTTATATTTGAGTCCAAAAATTTTTCAAATCTTTTGAAAAATTCCCGAGTTAGGGCGAAATATACAAAAATCAAAATTAACATTCAGGGGATCCAAACTTTGGAAAACTGTGACGGCCAAAATATTGTAGCTTTATTCTCCACATTACGGCTACCCCCTACATGTGAAGGGTCAGAAATCCAAATCCACTTTTTTAAGAAGTATTCAGAGGAAGTACATTTTCATGTCCAATTTCGTAATTTAAACTATCGTCTGCACTAATAAAGTACCATATTTGTGGTCACCATTAAGATTGATCCTTACTACAATTATTAGATTAAAATTTTTTCAGGGTGTTTCGTTTTTTTTTCTGTACACCTACGATGAAAATTTTTGGAATCTTTGTCTGAACTTAAAGAAAAATAATTGCTAGTGTGGTCACAAATTAATATTTAAGTGAAGTAAAAACAGAAACACTGTCGCAGGCACTCTTGTGGAAAACTGGTGAAAAATACATCGAAACCTGTTTAATTCTTCGAGAAAACAGAGGAGAGTGGAAAAAAGTGGTTATTAGAAAAATTTTAAAATTTAAATCGGGTCAGATAAGTTTCGATGTTTTGTGCACCGGCTTTCATCGATTATGATTTTCCAGACTTTAGTATTTTTGTTTTTATTTTACTTAAATATGAATATGTGACCACCAATGTACAAAATTATACTATCTTTTTTTTATGATTACTAGAATTCTAAACATGTATATTTTAGTTGTTCATTGCAAAACATCTTGCACTGAGAAAACTAGTATACGGTAAAATTTATCATGCTACTGGCTCTATGAAGTACAATAATACTAAATATCCAAAAGTACAAAAAAAAATTTTCCTAGTAGCTTTGGTAATGACTTTTGACAAAATTAACAACAAAATATGTTTTTATTACAGTTCAGATTTGTAGTAAATGTGACAAAATTTAATAATTTTATCATGATACCTTAAACAGTGGTACAAGAACCATTTATTCGGTTAAGTTTATTTTTCTGCCTTATTTTGTTTACTAAATTTGTGCTTGTGGCGTAACTACCACTACAAATATTAAATACCAAGTCACTAGTATATAAGACATGTTAACTTGATTCTACCGAGAGGTACCTTTGATAGATGATGATTGACATAGCCCATAATTAAATCCCTTCAATGGTGACCCGGACGTGGTAGGAACTTGCTAACATTGATGGATTATCCACACTAAAACAGTTGATTTGCTTAAAGGTATACTGCTCAAAAAAAATCTTCTGTGGCGAATAAAATCATCGCCAAGCAGACATAAATAATGCAACCCTAGAGCAGAACAGTAGTACGTCTTTTGCAGTGTGGCGACGTGCGCGTAAAGAAGTATGAATAAAGCTTAGTTTTCATCCATGTAATGTGTTCTTTTCATGCAATGTGTTCTTTTTAAAAGCAAAATGCTCATTTGATTAAGTCTTTGAACGATCTAATATGGATAAACTAATTATTCCATATGCTAATAAGAAAACTTTGAAAGCCAGAATTTTCAAGAGACCGTTACCATATAAACAAAAAAATTATGAAATGAATGAATTTAATACCGCATACTTTGATTTTATTAACCAGAATTATGGTGCAGATTTTTTTACCAGAAATGTTATAACCATACAGTATGGTAAATTCACTAGATTTTTTCGCTTTGATGTAATGCATTAATATATGCATATATTTCTACTTTAGCACTTTGTAAGCAGAGTAATACAGCACATGAAAATGCAAGTATCTTCTCACATCATGAAAAATTAATTATTTTCGTCCAAAATAACTGCCACGGAAAATTTCTGCAAAAATGTGTCAGATTACCTCCCACCGAGTCCAGGGCATAAATTTATAAGCTCGCTTTTATTTATAATGTGTTAATGACTCAAGATAAGGAAAGAGTTTTAATTAAGAGGTACGGAAGCATGTAAAGGATTCACTTGAAACACGTTTGATAAATGTAGTCATGCAATAAAATGAGTGACATTTATAATGAATATGCACTCGGTTCAGATAAAAGTGTTGCATTCGGATGAAAAATGTTTAAAAGCAACATTTCGAGACTTTATGTGATCATATTTTAATATTAATTATTTCTTACCTCGGTTATTATCACGAGCTTTCTTTGATATGCAACTTTAAATGTATTTTTAATCAAATTAACATGCTGGCTGTTTTAATAAATAATCAGAATAGGCTGATATTTTTCTCTTAAACTATGTTTTAATTAAATTTTCTGAGCAGCACAAAACATAGCATTTAGATCTCAGAAACATTTCCATTAAAGATAAAAATGAATCGTTGCACATATTTTTGAAAAACTAAGATGTTCCAAATGCTTGTTTGTTTGTTTTTTTAAATTTTAAAGATATTAAAAACTTTTGAAAAAGATTTCAAAGCTATTAAAAGTTGGTGATTGCAAATTAATACTTTAAATATCAAAGATTAAATCAAAAATTTACAATAAATTACAGTATTTACAATTTAAGGAATGAATAAAACTTGCAGCTAACCATCTGACAGTATAAAATTAAGTTCTTTGCAAAAATAAAAAAACAACTTACTCAACAGAAAAGCTGCAGCATTTTTTTTAATTTCGTTTTTATACACATTTAAGAGCAATAAGAATTCTAATTAAAGCTGTAGTTTTCTGTAAAGCTGTGTATATTTTAATTAAAATGTTAATTTAACATTTCCCTAAAAATAATATTTTGCAGTATGAGAGTAAGAAGAGCACGTGGCTTAAAATAAAAAAAAATAAAAAGAAATTGTGTTTTAAAGATTTCAGTAGGATTAAAAATATTATATCATATATGAACTGGTGAATAATATACAATAACTACAAAACTGGTTATTTAAGCTTCTCGTGAAAATGATAAGACATTTAAGCTTAATGCAATTACGTAAATTGGTGAATGTATCTTAACAAACTTACAAATTAAACTAAACCTGATATTAAAAACAAGCATCATTATTTAAAATGCAACTGTAAAGCTTATTACAATAATATTTTATCCTAAAATTTAATATATCCTGTATCTTTAAATACTTTACTTATGTTAACATGTCTATACTACTTTGCTTATGTTAAAATGTCTATAGTATAACAAATTGTATTTGACGATACTTCTGTTTTTTTTTTTTTTTTTTTTTTTAAATTTTTTTTTATGCCGTAAAGAAAATTGCTTAAAATTTATTTTAAACTAAAGGTAAAAAAACTATTCCTTATTTAATCTAATATTTAATACAAAAGACAAGAAATGTCAATTTAAATTTTCCTGCAGCTGTCAAACATTCGATATAAATACATAAAGAGAAAAAAATATTTCCCATGAAAATATTTTTTGTCTAAATCTTTGAATAAATATTTTTATACTTAAAAAATATTCTTGCCAACTTGTTTAAATTTCTTTATTAGCTCGTAACTAAACCACTACTATTAGATAACAAAAGTAAAGTTAAATAGTATTTAAGGTTATATATTTAAGCTAAAGAAATATTTTTAATTTATTTGAAATTATTTTATAATATAATTATTAATGTTATGGAAAAAAATTCTGTAACCTTGATAGGGCAGTGATAGCAAATCATTCGTGGCTAAGCATTCTTCTCACATTGAGGTGACCTAGGCTACTACCCCAGAGATGGCAGGTTGATACGTATATTGCTCCTGGATGTTACCGACCACACTAGTGGCATAAAAATATTCTCAGTTGCAGACGGATCATGGGTTAGAATCCCCCTGTCACCGGGCTAACCATAGGAGGTTTTCGCAGTTTCTCTCCCCTTTAAATGTCCCACCCCGCAAATGTGCGTAAGTTCCATCAAAAAGTCCTCCACTACAGTTAGTTTTTCCTAATGTTTGATCCAAAAGTTCTCTTATAGTTGGGTTCAAAATTGCAAGGACACGGAGTTAAACATTGATAGTCGTCAACTCAGAACTGGGTCAGCTGCTATACGCCGGTTATAAAATGTAAATAAAATATAACCTTTATAAAATATAATCAAGCTGTATTAACTAAAAAATTTACAAATATTTCCACACATTATAATTTAGCTAAAACCCATTATAAGAATTCACAATATAACAGGCAATTAAGTTTATGTCCATAGAAATATGTAAGCCATTAATATATTGATACCCCTTGCAATATTTTGAGCTATTCTAATATAAGTTCGAAACACATACAAGTATGAAAGGATAAAATAAGTTCGAAACCCATACAAGTATAAAAGAGTTTATTAGGTTTCAAAATTTCACCCATAAGCTTTAAGTTCGTGTTCTGTGGTTTTATATATATGATTGAGTGCGTTTTTTTGACAGGAATTTTCGAACAATAACTTGAGATATTTTTTTCATTTCATCATATATAAATTAGTTCTTAACTCGTAATTGTAAATCAACCTTCAAATCTGATAAAGTCATATTTTTCCACATCCTTTATAACCGAGTATGATGATTCTGATTCCGCCAAAAAAAAATATTAATTCATCGCTAGAACTTTGTGAAAAAATAAAATTCTTATAATAACTCAAATTTAAATCAACGAATCATATCAAGTATCATGGACTGCTCCAACCGAGAAAATTCTTCAAACAAAGCAAGTAAAAACCATACCATTAAATCAGAAACTATCCAAAGTACTTTTTAATAACTATACAATAGACATCTATAAGTACAGTAAATTTTCTAAGTCATATTGAGAATTATCCCACCTCCTTTGACATGCAAATACCCCTGAAAGAAATATGATAGCTAAATTAGATTCACTCTAGGATAAGTACAATAAATTTTTTAAGTCATATTGAGAAATATCTCAACACCTTTGACATGCAAATATCCTTCAAAGAAATACGATAGCTAAATCAGATTGTATTTATCACAAAAGCAATTCATAAAATTTTATTTCAACACTTTTTTATGCTTTGCTAGATTTATTTTCGTATTTTGAGTGTTTTTTAATATTCATTTATGCAATTTCTTTTAATTATAACGTATTTCTTTATTTTATTGCATCACTTCATAATTTTTCTATTTTGCTTTATAGTTTCCATACATCGTTTTTATCAGTTTATAATTCTCATTATTTTTAGGTATTGTTTAGTTTCCTACTGTAGAATACTGTGATACTTGCAAGCAGCATAATTTAACCATCTTTTTATTCATAGAAATATTAAAATTGGTGGATAATTTTTATTCAACTAATAAGTATTGTAAAAATCCTAAAAAATCCAAATGGCAACAGCAATAATAATAAGCAGTATAACAAGCAGATGATATTTTCAGCACAAGAATCAGACGATAATTTTTGGAACTTCTGAGAACGGATTTCTTTTTCCAGGAGGCAGTTTTTTTGGTACGAAGAAATTATGTAAGCCCGCTTACCGTGAAAACAAATCTTAGTTGATATTTAGAGAGATGAACTTCCCGTTACGGGAGAAACAAAATAAAGAGATATTGAATTTCATCGATCAAAGAATTTTCAGTAATTGTTTCTGTTATGTTAGTATGGAATAATCTTTATGGAATATCACATAACTAATGGAATCAATTGAATTCATCTGAAGTCTTCCTGATAATGTTTTTTTTTATTTCCAATGAGCTGCACAGTCGGTCTTGGCGATGAGCAGACCTAGTGCGTTCTCCAGAGGTGGTATCCCCTTTTTCAGGACCACCACAATGGGTGAGATACCGTTGGTCATGTTAATTTGGACGTCTAGTTTCTGCCACACTAGATGGCAGCACCGAGACTCTATTTGGATGCTAAAGTGCACTAGGAATTTAATTTTGCCGGAAATGCCAAGAGCCAATAAGGCACTCCAGGGATCTTTTACATGCCGCATAATCATACGACATGGCCGCTGAGGATTTTCTGCATCCCGAAAATCCGGTGTCTGGGCCGGGGATCGAACCCGCAGACTTGGGCTCAGAAGGCCGACGACAAACCAACTGCACCACCCAGCTACCTTCCTGATAATGTTGATGGATTCACTTTTTATTTAAAAAAAACTTGCTCTTCAGTTAGAACACTCGTCATAGTATGCATAGTAAAAAGCTAAATGAAGCTAAATAATTTAATAACGATACTAATATAGTATTAGCTATACAAAATTTTATAATTGTGCAATATAATAAAATATATATGTTTTCAATTTTTTTTTCATTGTATTTCTTATTTATGTTGCATTTGATATTAATCGAGTTCTATTTTTTTAAAGGCTTTTCAAATTAACCCGGCATTCAGCTGGTCTCAAAATCCTGATCCAGACATTCAAAGCCAGTGCTGGCGAACTCATTCTTCTTGTGTTCTTCCTGGTCCTGGGAATCGTCATTTTTGCTTCTCTTATCTACTATGCTGAACGAATCCAGGCCAATCCCAACAATGATTTCACCAGCATACCTTTGGGACTTTGGTGGGCCCTGGTCACCATGACCACTGTGGGATACGGAGACATGGCACCAAAGACATATACAGGCATGTTTGTGGGTGCCCTTTGCGCCCTGGCAGGTGTGTTAACAATAGCTCTGCCCGTGCCTGTTATTGTTTCCAACTTCGCTATGTTTTACTCTCATACCCAAGCAAGGGCAAAACTTCCTAAAAAGAGGAGGAGGGTGTTGCCCGTGGAACAGCCCCGAGGACCTAGAGGAGGCAGAGGGCCACCAGGGGCGGGAGGAGATCGAAGGATGAACGCCCTCAAGCAAAATCATCCCAAGGATATGCTCACGCCCAAGTTAGGTAAGTACAATAAACTTGATCTTGAAAAAGATTCAAGGCTTTTTAAATATGGATGGAGTTATTTTTAGCCATTGAAGTATACGTAAAATCTTAATGAGTTGATCGTTAGGAATTTCGAAAAAGAAAAGGAAGTTCGTAAATTGGTAGATAATGAATGATTAATATTTAAAAAGTGTTTTCAGGTAAAATTTAATATTTAATGAAGTTATTTTAAATGGCAGAAAAAAGGGAGACTCGAAAGTAGCTCAACAGTCACTTTACAACTAGTTGTAAATATAGGATTTTCCATATTTTTGTCCATAGATTCGAATCTGAAATAGCCTTTAGAAATGTGGTATGTGTTTTTTTAGACATTTCAAATAGTTGCTTGAAATATGCATTTTTTATACTTTTCTATGAAAGGTAAGACAACTATCAAATGGTAAATGACGTCTTTTTAAGCCAAATCAAATAGATATTTGGCATACTTATGTTAATGTTGGACGATTTTAGTTTTGCTTTTAAGATCTTAACTGTTAACAAAAACCCAGTATTATAATCTGTTTTTTTTAACTTTGTTTTTTTATTTACTCGCACAACAAACTTTTACTAAGAGAAATATGATGGTTAAAACTCGGCAATTTCGAAGAAAAAAACGGAATAGGGGTGGCAATGTGGTGAACATTACACACAAGACGTTTTTAATCATTTATATACGCAACATATCCAGAAAATCTGACACGATAAAAAAATCTAATTTTTTTCATGGAATGCAGCACCTCGAAATTAGTTTAGAACACACATTTATTAAACAGATTTTAAAAAGAAAATTAAATTTATTGCCGCGAATATGTCATCTTTGCAAACCCCCAAAATTTTACGAAAAACAGAAGGTCAATTCATACACTATTAATAATCGTTGATCGTGAGATGTCGATGCATTATAAACAAGGAGATAGATATGAATAAACTCTCAACCTATTCACGTTATTAATTGCTCCTTTCATAAACTATTTTTAGTATGTTATACACAATTAATTTTTGAATTTTCATAATCTCGTCACATTTTTTCTTACGTATAACAGTTTTTTATACAAACAAAATACTTTAAATTACGTCTAGAAAAAAAAATAAGAACAAGAAAAGTTAGGATAATTTATTCAAGAGTTCTTCAAAAATATAACAAAATTAAAACACTTGAAACATGACTTCAATTTACAAATTTAAAGGTTCAAAAACATCATTTGTATGGGATTAATTATCCTTAGTAGTGCTGTCATACGGATCTGAATCTGCAATGGATTATACTTCATCCTCATCTGCTAAGTCTAACAAAGTCTTGATCCCCATCCAAAGAATTCACAATTCCACACTTTTTAGAATATTTGACAATAACATTTTAATCTACATTTTGTCTCGCATCTATTATCATTTGACACATGACCTATATAGGAATAATTGTTGACTTACCGGCATAACCGAAATTCGCTATCTCGTAATCAAAAATAGGAGGTCTATTTAAAACCCAGGTCGACTTATACACCGGTATGTATGGTAAGTAAATAGTGTTATTAAATTTGTTTCCCTTCATGATAATTCACCAAAAAATTTAATGATGATAAAAGTTTATTAAGAGAACTTAAACGTTAAGTTTCAGAAAAAGCTAGATCTGCATAAAAAAAGAGTTATTCATGGAAATGTATTTTTAAAAATAATTTGCATGTACCTCCAAAAGTTCTCATACTATTTTTATAGCTATAAAACTAGATTCACGTTTATCTCATCCTTCTCGTGTTGTAATAAATAAATGTTTTTCATGGTTATCCTAAATAGGAATTGAAATAATTTTTAGTATAAAACATGCAATGCATAACAAAATAAATTAAAATATCAATTACATTGATCAAAGAAATATCAAGTATAATTTCTCATAATGTAAATAGCGAATTGGCAAGACGTTTAAAATTTGTAACCATAATTTTGATAAATCCAAGATTTAACTATGTAGGCATCGACATCTTTCCTGGTTGGCCAATTTTAATGCCGTGGGCAATTTTTTCAACTTACCTATCTTTGCACTCCAGGTTATGTAAGATACTATCTGTCTCTGAATAATTTTAAACATTAAGTTAATCGAACATAAAGTAAATTGTAAAAGTGCATAATTTAAAATATTGAAGTCTGGAACACAGAATATCTTAACATTTATACAGTGGCATTAAGTGTGAAAACGTATAATCGGATACTTTTCACCCTTGCACCCTCTCAAATCCTTATGGAAAGTCCTCAAATCCTCAAATTCAAAATCGTTGTGGAGTGCACCCTTTAGTTACAAAATAGTTTGAAAATATATATAGTTTTAGATAAAATATGTTAGAAAAGTTATAAAATTAGGAATATATAGATATAATTTTAAATTATTTATTGTAAGCACAGAAAAAATCGTGAAGATCTAAAGAGTTTAAAGTTCGAAAGAAATTTCCAATTATAAGCAAGATTTTAAAATATTTTCTTAAACACTTAATATAATTAAAATTTCTGATATTTATTAATATTCTTAACTATGCATATATTTGAGAATAATTGCAATATTTCTTATTATTTACGAACTCCTTCAAATTTAGTCTCAATCAAATTGTTTCTTATTATCTGTAATAAATTTTCAAAGCGATTATATTTACTTCTAAAGGAATAGTTTTCAAAGAAAATATTCATTAAACATTACAACATCTATCAAAGTGTTATTTTGGAGTTTACACATTTCAAAAAATTTATTTGTGATGCTATAAAAATACAGTTATGTACAGAGATTGAAGGAATTGCTTCAATTTTGGCTAGTGTATTAAGCTTACAAATAAACATGCTATACAAATAATTGATACTTTAGTATTTAGGAATTCAAAAATATATTCCTTAAGTATGATTTTCATGAGAAAATTTTAGAGTATCATTTCTGAAAAAATAGAGATTCATGAGAAGGCTTCAAAAATATTTCTGAAGCATAAATGTGACATTTATGAGGAAGCTCTATTACATTCTTTATACATAAATGGATTTTTTACTATGAAATTTTAAAGAAAAAATAAAAAATTTATGAGATAGTTTTTTAAAAAAAACTTTCTCTGACATGAATAGGTTTTTAAGAAAAAATATCTTTATTTCTGAAACGTAAATAGTACTTTTTTGTGACGTGAGAGAAACATTTTGATCTCTTTAAAATAATAAACTATCAAATTCATTTTGGATACATTAAATTGTAACTATTAAGCTTGTTATAAAGCTTATCCTAAATTTATATTTTTCTTCGTTAATTTTGATTGACTGCATTCCCATAAACTAAACTCTCCCTTTTACGATTAGCTATTCTTTGAACAATATTTCATCACTTTTAGGAAGCTTTCTGAAATGGCGTAATTTTTTATAAAATACAAACTCTCAAATATATGACGAAAGTACTTCCTCACTAAAGTTTCATTTTAGTGCATTTTTAAAGTTCTAAAACATTTTTTATTTGTGTCTTAAACCAGGTTTAATGTATAACGGGATGATGCAGGGTCTAGCGCTCTTGCTTGTTTAGCAGGTTTTTTTGCTTTCGATTTCCCAGAATATCTTGGTTATTCTTTGCGAGTACTTTATGTTGATTCTTTATGATGTTATGCTTTATTTTATGTTGTATTTCCTAATCAATTGTGTCATTTATATCTCACATTAGCCTAATGTTTTTGACGTAACTTGTCCATTAAGCCTAATGATTTTGGAGAAATTTTTGCAGTAATCCTAGTGGATTTGTCAAAACTATTGCATTAAGTCTAATGTATTTGTCAAAATATTACATATTTACATGCTTTTGACGAAAGATGAAGTTATTTAGTCATTTATTTATTTATTTATTTATTTTAATTTTGAATAAGTGTTTGACTGGAGCATTTACCAGAAACGGTTTCGACAAAAACGAAGGACTATTTGAACATTCATTTTTTACAGTGCATGACTTATTGTCAAAATCTAGGAAATTTCAATTTTTGAACATTCTCAATTTAAAGAAACGTGATTTAAGATGTAAATAATAATTATATGTTTAATTCTTCACTCCGTCATCCTGTGTGTTAACTCTCACCTCAAACTTGCTTTAAAATTTGAGAAAAGAATACTTTCCCCAATGGTTAATCCGCTCACTGTAGGGAATTGAAACTAATGCAATTCCTTCGAAAAAATATAAAATCCCTCTGATTAAAGATTTGAGACCTAATTTAGAGACACATTTAGTGCACCTCTAATTGCAAAGACGCCTCACACAATAAATGGCTTCATTGATTTGCTCTTAGCACTTAATTGGCACTTTTAAAGCTTAACAATTCCCATAAAAACGATCAATATTTTTGCAATAAATATAATTCTTAAATGAACTTTAATTTTAGGATAAGTATTTTTATCAACAAAAAAAAACTTTTTTTAATAATTGAAAATATCTTTATCTTTTCAATACTCATCAGTTCTGGAATTAATTTCTATTACTACAGTACAGATAGCTCTATAATTTTCTTGTCTGTCCTCATTCTGGGAGTATGTTCTGGGCTCTCTGTCCGGTGATCAGGTTTTCGTTAGCATTTATTAACATGTATTATTTAACCGTTCGTATTATAAGACGAGATGATACAGGGATTAGTGTGCTCGCTCAGTGATCAGGTTTTTGTTGAATGGTTAACTCTGATTAGATTATAATCAGTCGTATTATGTGGCGGGATGATACAGAGGTTAGTGCGTTAACTCGGTGATCACATTTTCGTTAAAGAATTAGATTTAAAAAAACCGTTCGTATTATATAACGGAAAGATTCAGGGGTTAGTGTGCTTGCCCAGTGATCAGGTTTTTGTTATATGATTAACCCTTATTAGATAAAAAAAAAACTTATTATATGAGGAGATGATACAAGGGTTAGTTGGCTAGATCACATTTTCTAAGTACAGTTCTTCTTGGTAACTTAGAACATATTACCATATTTTCCTTTTATTTTACATTATTTTTCTTAATAAATTTTATTATTTGATACGTAAGTCTAAAAATTTTAACAAATTTTTACTTTCGATTGAGGAAGTGACGAAAGTAATTACCTTAGTTTGACGAAATGTTCCCCCAAAGTATTTTCCAGCAAAAGGTTGAAAAATGAAGAAAATTATCCTAAAATATGAATTACCTTTTTTTTACACAGTAAATTCATTTTTTTAAGAAATGTAACTGGACTAGAGCATGCGTTCCGTACAATAAGAAGAGCAAATTCATGTATCCAGTACAATAAGTAGTTAACGTAAACGAGAGCTTCATGGTTCATGAAACATAAGAATAAACAAAATATTTTGCCTTTTAAAGAAGCCGTAAAGTCTTAACTTTTCCCATTAATATGCTTACATTTTCGATTTCTAGTAAACAAGAACACTGTTTCTCAACAGCGATATGAAATTTCGCCATGGGGCTGATAAGGCCATGAATTTAATCACCACGATTCTAAGAAAATTCATATCCATGACGTCAGTAATAGGGGCAAGTAACATCATGTCTGAAAAGTGGATACATTAAACTGAACCTAATTTCATCCCGCTAATGTTGTTAATAATCATTAGCTGTAGAAGAGAATAGTATTTACTTAATATGGAGGATATCAAATGTTGAACCAAACTACCTCTAATAAGGTAAAACGGAAGAGAAGTGAAAAGGGTTATTTGTAACTAAATGAAGTAAATGTGGATTTTATCGAATTGCCTTTTCATGTTTTCATAGATGCCAGAAAGGGCCTTCATTTACTTAGATTTAATTATGACTCTGCTAAATACCATTTGAAATTCTTTTGCCGCGGTAAAGATAATAAATTTTTAACTTTTTTAAAAACATTAATCCTCTATTTTAGGGTTTTTTTTAAAAAAAAATATCTACAGTAATCTACAGATTACTGAAAATTTGACCTGAAAATATTTGACGAAACTGCTTTTTGTACTTGCATGTCATCTCGACGCATTCTTATAGTTCTCCAACATGACAAAAATTTTACTTTCAAAAAAGTGAAAATAGTAATTTCTTCAATTTGACGAAATGTTCACACAGTAAAATTTCCAAAAAATAGTTTTCGACAAAAATGAAAAAAAATTTAAGAAATGTAATTTTTTTTTTAAATTTTAAATAAATTTGACAAGACTGGATCATGCATTCCATACAATAGTAATGGACAATCCATTCATTCAACTCAATAGGCTTTGTCAAAGTTTGTTAACACAAATTATTATTTATGAAAAATTGTTATACGCAACCAAAATGTTTCATCTTTTAACAATTTGAGTTATAAAATCTTAACTTTTTCCATTCGTTTGCTTGCATTTTATACTTTGGTAAGCAAGAATACTGTTTCTCAACAAAGATATGAAATTTCGTCAAGGGGATGATAAGTTCATGGATTTAATCAACACAATTCTAAGAAAACTCGCATCAATGGCGTCAGTAATAAGGGACAAGTAGCATCATGTCTGAAAAGTAGATACATTAAATTAAATCTAATTCATCCCGCTAATGTTGTTAATAATCATTAGCTGTAGAAGAGAATAGTATATACTTAATATGGAGGATATCAAATGTTAAACCAAACTACTTCGGTAAAGCGAAAAGGGTTATATTTTGCTAAATGTGGATTTTATTGCATTCCTTTTCATGTTTTCCACGCGAGAAAATAATCATACGCATTAATATGCATTTATTTACTTAAAGTTAGATTTTCTTTAAATCTTGCAAATAAAAGATAAACAGCATTTGCCATGGTAAAGTAAAAATATTTAACGTTTTGTGGAAAATTAACTCTTTTTTTAAAGGATTTAAAAACAAATTACACAATTATGTGAAAATGAGAACAGAAAAGGTTTGACTTGAGCGTTTCAAATAAAAACATAAATCTTTTGACTCTTTATACTGTTTCTCTGCTTTCAAAAATCTTTGAGTTTGGAACATGTTACAATAAATCCCAATTCTCGTAGAAATGGAACAAACTTTGTTTAACATTTAAATACGTAGTATATGAAGCGTTAGTGAAAACATTTTTAAATATTTGACTTCATTTTCATGAAGTTTCTGATAGCTAAATTATTAGTTTGAATCATGCCATTTCTTTCTTTTATTTTACCTGGTAAAAGCAGCGGAAATTCTAAACGAATATTCCAAACGACAACATCGGCTGTAAAAAGTAAAATAAACGTTTTATCATATGCCGGCATTTCATACACTAGCGGTAACATAGATAATTTATGCAGAGATACCAACTGCTCCGGATACAACAAAATGTTTTAAAAAAACGGTAGAGAACTACAAATTAAACACGGTTTAACTATAACAAAGTGAAGTATTACATGAGCCTTTGAATTATTTTGAATTATTAAATTAGTAGTGGGGAGTAAAGACACTATAAATTGAATTTATTAAATCAATAATCATGCATTAAAAGACAACCACTCGAAAAAATTTTCTCAGCTGTCCGGAACAAGTTGGCATCTCTGTTAATACAACATACAATTATGCATGTAGTATTTCATACAATTACCACATTTAACTTATTACCCAATTATGGTAATAGCAGCCGTACAACTACGACGTGAACTGAACGTTAGAATTTCGCTGAATTTTGAAACAGCAGTATCTTTTATCCCGCATTTACCATAGTTTTAATCTGACATTGGTAATTTAAAATTTAATCCTATAAAATTTATTAGTCTAATTTAATTTAATCCTAGCATTTTGAAAGTTTAGTGTTACGTAAAAATATATATTCTAAGAGCTAAATAAGCGCACGATAAAATGCCATTAGCGTAATGGTGCCATGAAACAAAAAAGAATTTACTTCCTTCTCTTTTCTTTAAAGACACTTGTTTTGAAGTGTTCTGGTCGAAACAGCGAACTAGCAGTTAGAATTTTTATAACCGTTAAAATATATATTTTTTTTATTAACAGAACTATTTCATAAACTCTTAAGCAACAACCGAAATGTTTACAGTTACTCCAAGACAGTTAGGAAATCTTGTCTGGAAATTTTATTATATCTTTTAGTACTTCTTATTTCTCTTTGTCGTCTGATTTTTCTTTTCAGTCTTAAGTATTGTTTTCTTCAAACAAAAGCTGATATGATCGAGAATTTTTATGGAAAAAGTAGTCGATGAAAGGTAAAAGAATTATGTAAAAACAATTTTAAAAAACTATATAGAAGGATATAAATAGGAGCAACCTGCGTATTTCCCCCGCAAAACAGATTTTTTTATTTTCCTGTATTATATAACTACTTGTATACAGTAAAAAGTTCCAGATTAAATTACGATAAAAAAGTTGCGTCACTTAGGGTTCCAGAACTTTATACCGTAAAATCCATTTTTGTAGTATAAGCTATTTTATAAGGTTTACGAAACAAAATAAATCGAATACCATAATTCTTATACAGTAAAGTTTACTGTAAAAGCACCGAACCAATGCAATTAAATAAATATTTCTGTAAAAATATTTATTTAATTACAGTGAAGTTGCACAGTTAAGCTATAAAATTTTACGGTAAAAATGGATTTTACGTATACAGCAGTCGGGATTCCAGTATTTTTTACAGTAATTTTACCCGGAATATTTTACAGTGTATCAAATGAAGTATGGGGAAAAAGTTTTAAAAAAAACTTGAATAACTTTTTATCTAGCTATCAGATTTTCACTTAGCAGTCAGCAACAGCTTACTAAGATGCAATCGTAATTTTTCGAGAATTAAGCCTTAAATATACTTATCAATTTGTAAAAACGATTTATTAAGTTATGAAATCAGATACAAAAATATCCTGAATAAACACACTTTTTTCTAAGGATTGAAGTTTTTAAAATTTTAAAAATAGGTAAGGAGCACAAGCCACAATTTTAAAATAGTCTCTAAAATTTGCTCATTTGAATATTAATCTCTCTTCTTGTAAATTTTTAGCTCTATTTAAACACATTAGAAATCAATTTTCTCTCTATTACAAAATTCATTTATCTAAAAATAATTCCATGCACGATATATATGTATACTTTTTATTATATCATAAATTAGTGATAAAAAAAATTACTCAATTTTAAACCATGTAAAAGTTTGTTGGAAATGTCGGTAAGATAGGTTAGCTATCTAAACTATTCGTTTTAGAAACTGTCAGATTAATCAAAATATTTATTGTTTAAATATGCACAATACATCGTTCCTTAAAGATAATAGATGCACTGCTTATTTTATAAATGAATTTTTTTTCTAAAAAAAGTCAATTTACTCAGTCTTATTCCACTAGTGGAGTAAGATCAGGTACACACGTTAACTGTATTGAAAATTTAAAAGTGCTAGAATTTAAGTGAAAGAGTAGAAGATATTTCGATTTTACGTGACAATTTAAGGAAATTATGTATGTTATTAAGAAAATTATGCAATACCGTACTCAAGAAGGGGGAGGGATAATTTACCCTGGGAAAGGAACTGCCCCAGCCACAATTTCTTACAAAAAAATTTATTAAATAGTTTTTTTTTAAAGAAAATCACACAAAATTTCTTTGTATCTATATAAAAACTACAATTTTGTATAAAGGGTGTTTAACCCCTTAACGATTGGTTAATTTTCAAGAAAACGATCATAAAAGTGGCTATTTTTTGGCTTTTGCATTTGTAGTACGTATTTGATTAGTGCTGCAACTAGTTTAAAATAAACTAACTATCTACAATCACCTTAAAAATATCCTGGTACTGCCATCAGATGTGTAAAATGAGAAATAAAATGTTTTCCGGGCAAAAGAAATTAATTAGTTTTATTCTTATTGGCGCGTTACTACTGAACACTCTAGCCCGGAAATATCACGGGAGCGAGAAATAGAGGGCGAAATCTCACCCCGTCATTTTCACGGGAGCGAGAAGGANTATATATATATATATATATATATAGCATAGTAAATAAATACAAAAAACACAAAGAAAATGAAGAAAAACAATAAGTTTTATTTATTGCGCGTAAGCAGCAAGTAAATAGAACTCATAAAATAGGTTCAAAATGTTGAGAAAACGGCGGGAAAGCGGCGGGAAAATTATAGGACAGTGAAAGAAGGGGGAAAATGAAAGAAAAATAATAATAAAAATAACAAGAAACAATTACAGTAAAATTGAACTTTATGGTAAAATGTTTTTCACAGATGCTGCAATCAGGGTGCCAGTATTTTTTACAGTAATTTTACCCGGAATATTTTACAGTATATCAAATGAAGTATGCGGAAAAATTTTTAAAAAGAACTTGAATAACTTTCTATCTAGCAATCAGATTTTCACTTAGCAGTCAGCAACAGCTCACTAAGATGCAATCTTAATTTTTCGAGATTTAAACCTTAAATATACTCGTAAAACGATTTATTAAGTTATTGTAAAGACGATTATTTTGTAAAATGAACAATTTGTTAAAACGATTTATTAAGTTATTGTAAATACGATAATTTTGTAAAACGAACAATTTGTAAAAACGATTTATTAAGTTATTGTAAAAATGATTATTTTGTAAAACAAGCAATTTGTAAAAACTATTTATTAAGTTATTGTAAAAACGATTATTTTGTAAAACGAACAATTTGTAAAAACGATTTATTAAGTTAGGAAATCAGACGCAAAAATATTCTGAAAACACACTTTTTTTGTAAGGAGTGAAATTTTTAAAATTTTAAAAATAGAGAGGAAGCACAAGCCACAATCTCCTCGAAATTTTACTCATCTAAATATTAATCTCTCTTTTTGCATATTTTTAGCTCTGTTTAAACACATTAAAAATCAGTTCTCCCACTATTGCAAAACTAGTTCATCTACAAATAATTCCCTGCACAATGTGTCTACTTTTTATTATATCATAAATTAATGATCAAAGAAATTTACACAACTTTAAATCATGTAAAAATTTGTTGGGAAAGAGGGTAAAATCGGTTAGCTATCTAAACTATTCGTTTTAGAAACTGTCAGATTTAATCAAGATACTTATTGTTTAAATAAATATGCACAATACATCATTCCTTAAAGATCATAGATGCACTGCTTACTTTATAAATTAATTTTTTTCTAAAAAAAAGTCAATTTACTCAGTCTTACTCCACTAGTGGGGTAAGATCAGGTACACACGTTAACTGTATTGAAAATTTAAAAATACTTGAATTTAAGTGAAAGAGTAGACGACATTTACATTTAATGCGACAATTTAATTAAATTATGTATGTTATTAAGAAAATTATACAATACCGTACTCGAGGAGGGGGAGGAACAATTGTTCCTGGCAAAAGAACTGCTGAGCATCCAGTCAAAATTTCTTACAAAAAAATATGGTGTTTATTAAATAGTTTTTTTGTTTAAAGAAAATCGCACAAAATATCTTTGTATCTATATAAAAACTACAATTTTTTATAAAGGATTAATTTTTGGTTAATTTTCTAGAAAACGGTCATAAAAGTGCCTATTTTTTTACTTTTGCATTTGTATTACGTATTTGATTAGTGCTGCAACTAGTTTGAAATAAACTAACTATCTACAACTACCTTAAAAATATCCTGTTACTGCCATCAGGTGTGTAAAATGAGAAATGAAATGTTTTCCGGGCAAAAGAAATGAATTTGTTTTATTCTTATTGGCGCGTTACTACTGAACACTCCAGTCCGTCAATATCACGGGAGCGAGGAATAGCGGGCGAAATCTCACCCCGTCATTTTCAGGGGAGAGAGAATGAAGGGGTTAAATTCTACAAAATGTGAAAATAAAGCACTTTATGCTTGGAGGATTGGTCCCGCAATAAATTTTGTCCTGGGGCCAGTAAAAGCTTTGTTCAGTTTTGCTTGTAATTCTTCTTCTTCGCTGTACTACAGCTTGCGTGGGCCCAGTATAGATTCACATCAAGTAAGCGAAGGGAAAACCGGGTTGCACCCGATCTAACCCCGAAAGCAGAGATCATCGAAACGTAACAGAACAGTGCTATTATTGAAAATCCCTACTGTTTGACGTAAGAATGTTGAGTAAAAGTTCAATAAGCTGGACTGAAAATATTTTTTTAAATTATAACGATAAATAAGTGAGGATATCTTAAAAACAAAAGAATATTAAAGAGCTGACATCGTAAAACACAGACGTGAAGCAATCAGCAACACCCCAATATGGTCGGTCTTATTGACTAGTAAAATGTAACTCCAAGTTTTTTTCACTAGAAAACAGTAGTAATTTTAACACAATGAAGGTACCCGGCCTCACCCTACTACTCGGTCCAACCCCATTCTCCCCTATATCCCTTTTTTATACCAAGTTATGGATTTGTACAAAATTCACAATTTGAATAGAATAATTAGTATAGTTCTTGAGAAATGAAAATTTAAAAATATATTTTAGAAAGTTTATTTCTCAGTAACTTATTTTTGACAATTTTTTCATTTTAGCATTTAATTTTTTCATCCAGTTTAGTCCTGAATTTGTAAGTATTCATTAATATTTGAACTGCCGAGTACAAAAAGCGTGAAACATAAAGCTTTGCATCATTTACATTTCAAAATAATTATTAAGTTGAAATATAAATTTCAAAAATAATATAGTCAACGAGAATTTTTATTCTATGTATATCATTTCATCGTAGTGTAATGAATGTTTGATATTATTTAAAAGAATGCGTTGGCGATATTTAAAATGATGATATGCATTCTTTTCTTTTATTCGTTCTTTTGCCGATTATTCTTAAAGTTATGTTATTTATTAAGGATTTACAAACTTAAATAAAAATTCAAGTTTAAGTCTAACAGATTACCCAGTTAAATTAAATTATAACAAATACGTCAAGTGAAAATTCTTTTCACGTAAGATAAAGAAATTTATAATTTCTTCAGTTGTAATGACTTCGATTTTTCAATAAATGTGTTGCAAGTAAATATATTTATGATAGTTGAAATTAAGAAGAAATTTGCATGATAAATTTGAATAAATGCTAATTTTTTTTCTTTTATGTTTACTGAATTTAGATAGTAAGTTTTACATTTAGCCGAGTCCTTGTAAAAGAAATTATAATATTTTTTAATAAATATATTAATTTTAATTTTTTAGATAAGGTGTTAAAAAACAAAGGTTAAAAAGCAGTAAGATACAGATAAAGTGCTAAAAGATTAATGATATTAGCAATAAAATTACTTCAGGAATTTAAATAACGCGAATACATTTTTCTTGGAAAAGGAACAAACATTTTATGTTTTGAAATTTAATGGTAAAATATATAAATCATTTCCACTGACAGCAAATTTGAAAAAAATATGGTTTTAATCACTCTGTCGGAAATAGTGTTCAACTGAAAATAGAGCTAACGCTCATGTGGAACTTCTAAGTTATGCTAACTACTTCGAATTGTAGTTGGCAGATGTGAAAGTTTGAATATTAGAATTTGAGATGAGTTATATTGTAGGTTCTATTACAGTCCGTTAATTCCACTTTTAATACTCATTTAGAATGGCATCTCAATGGAGCAGGCAAAATTAATATTTAAGTGAGATAAAAACAAAAACATTGTTAATACCAGTCAAATCACTATTAATGAACGAAGGATCAAAACCAAATAAATCTTTGATTACCGCCCATCTCCTCTCAGTTTTCTCCATCAATCATACAGGTTTTGAAGTTTTTAATTTCTCCGTATTCATTGATGTTTCGTCAGGTTTCGATTGGGTTTTTAATTTTAACCTCACTAAAATATTGAGCATATTTTTTTTATCTATATAATGATTTTAAAAGAGTATATAAAAGCAGAGATTATTGACAAATCTGTTCTCGACAAAAACTGTGATGTAATGCCTATCCTATTTTGGTGCTAATAAACTCGACAAAATTTGTACCATTTCAAGATAATGCCAAATCGAGCATACGTACACACTTTAAAGAATATAGTTAAATATAAAATCCAATAAACAAGAAAGCTCATGCCAAAATTCGATGCATCGAATTATTTTCGCTTCTGAAAAAAACCAGTGTTGGCGCATTTTGAATTTCCTCTTTGGTTTGTTTACATGGAGTAAGAATAGGCGAGAGTTAGTTATTTTGTGCAATAAATTAGTTGTTCAATAAGTATAATTATATTTTAGTTTTTAAATATGTGTGAACTGTATTAAATAATTTTATAATATTTAATTTCTGTCCTCTTTTAATCATTTGAAATCGAAAAAAGGTACCATAAAGCCTAACTCGATTTAGGCTTACGCATTCAGCTTTAAACCTAATTCGAATTCATGTGAATATTTTCTCTGATCCGTGTATATGTGCAACAAACTATGTTTGGTTGACTATTTTAAGAAATATTACATAGATATATGCATCCTGAATGTATGATTCTTGCTTTATATGGTATTAAAGTAACATCACTGATTCATATGTGCATCATATGTAAACTATAAATGTTAATATTACCAAATAACAAACATTGTGGCAACTACTTTACACCAAGTAGCGTAAAAGAACATTCTAAGAGTTTCACTACACCAGGAACAATCCTCCATTCTTGGTGTAAGGGAAAACTTAGTGTAACACTATTTTAGTGTAAAGTAGTTGTCACTATTTTAGGTGCTCAGATACACAAAAACCTTTTACATAATGAAGAGCAATATTATTATTCACTGTGAATAAAAATAAGTTGTCTTAATTTAAAATAAGAAATTAGACTTTTAATTTATTTCTTTATTTCAATGAAATTTATTAACATTATTACATTTTAAAGGACCATTTATGGTTCCGAAATCTTAAATTTCAATCTTTAATGTGTCCCTTTACATAGTATTAAGTTACAGTTTTACGTCGAATTTACATTAAATGCTTTATGTCGTTGATAGTTTGCGTACATAAAGTTTGCTGCAATAGAAAACACACTTATCATTATAGTATTTACGTTCAATGGTACAAAATAACGCAAAACAATCAATAACAATTTTATTGTCACTTTTCCTGAAACTAATTTCAAAAACTATTAAAATATAAACTAAAAAATATATGATGCTCGTAATATGCTAATAAATCTGTTCTAAATTGTTAAAGGTCATAAAAGAATTGTTTAATTTGTGAATTCTTTTACGGTACTAGAAAATATTTCGATCTGTATCGAGCTTTTCTCTTGTAACGGAAAAGGATGGAAAAGAAAGCATCGAAAGAAAGATCATCTGCCTTTGCGTGTCATCCAACCACTTCTCCAGAACGATATTTTTCCTGTCCACTTTCGTTTCTTATTTGGTCTAACGTGTATCTTAGGGAACTGCAAATATCATTTCTTTCCTAAGTTTTATGGCGTGTTTATGACCCCTGCTGCTCAATTTCTTCGTTAACGACTAGGTCTTTAAACTTGGATAATAGGATCTATAAAATAAAAGACAAAAATAGAACAATATTGTTCTTCGATGATTTGTTTCCACGGAAATAGGACGGTATATATATGAAGCTGCGGTAATGATAAAGTCATATTTTAATTGTCTTTTAATGTTTCTTTTAAAGTAAACAACTAGTTTTGACGACCTTAAAAAATATAATTTCAAAGTAACTTTTAATTTTAGTTCTGGGAATAGTATGTTTTAATCGAATAACAAAATGTATAGCAATAACAAACATCTATCATCATAACTACACTTTGAGAAAAGTATGGTCAAAACTATCAGAAAATGTTAAAATTTACTATGTTTAATTTTTACTATGTTAAAATGTAATTTAATTTTTATGAATTTTGTACTTAGTTAAACACAATTTTTTTTAATAAAACAAATTTTTAAAGTAAGGAAAGGGGAGAAAAAAAATTTTTTTTTTCGTTTTCAGACAATTTCAACCTTAATAAATGCTTCTTTTAAGTTTGATCTCAACTATTAAGAAATCTGAAAGAAATATAAATAACTTTAATTTTCATCAATTTTAATCTCAGTTGAGCCAAATCTTTACATAGAAATTAAATTTACTAAGGGAAAGAAAAACTTTTTTAACTTATTAAATATCTTTTTTATGCTTAATCCGGAAGTTTGTGAATCCAAGATCTCTAATTTCCACAGAACCTAAAATATCGTAACTGGCACCCAATATTTTTATAACATTTTACTTATTTCTAATTTTAAAGAAAAAAAATTAAAATATATCTCTACACCTTTGGAGTTTTTTAAAAACATAACTTGTTTATCTGTTGTATATCTAAGTTTGTGTTCATTAAAACTGTATACCTTACTTCTGATTATTTCTACTCATTTTTTTTGGTTTTAGATGATATGAAATTAAAAATAAGAATTGTTTTTAGGTGTTTACCATTTCATAGCACACTAGCTTCCAATAATTCATCTTAACTTCTAGATTTCATCTTAACTTCTAGATTCTTCCCAGATTTGATCTTATATATTAAGTAATCTAAACAAAATTTAAGTAACTTAATTTTTTTAAACTATTTAATCTAAGTATTGACCCTAATCTTTACACGTGGCAAAATTTTTAAGCTAAGAAAAGGGGGAAAACTATTGTTCACAATTAATTTGCGACCTTACTATTTTTTTTTCAAATGATCTTATTCAATAAGTAATCTTATGGATGCATAAGGAACTGGATTTTTTTTCATCTATTTTGTCCTCTTTATGAAGAAAAAGAGATAAAAAGAAAAAGAAAAGGAAGAAAAGGAAATTCTGTGTAAATGAATGGAAATAATTTGGAAAATGTATTATAAAATATTATTTTTCTCACTTCAGGAGTAATTACAAAAACAAAAAAAAACAAATTTGACAAATATAGGTCAGATAGGTCCGGTAAAACATTCTCATTCCGGATCAATTTACGGTAAAAATGGATTTTATGAATGATGCTAGCTGGGTACCAATACTTTTTACCGTAAATTTATGCCGAATTTTTTTACGGTGATTTGAGTTGTCCCTTGACCTCGCCTGTCCACCTCTTCCTTGGTTTGATTTCACTGACCTTTAAAGATCTTATTCATACAGCAATTGCCTCTCATTCTCATAAAGATTAATTAATCTTAATTTTCTTAATATTAAAAAAGTCTAAAGAAACCAAATACTTTTTTTCTGCATCGAAACCAATTTTCACGTCAGACCAGCTCTTTTTTAATTAAAAAAATAATATTATGCCATTATCTTCCGTATCTGATTTAGCCCTCCTTTCAGACTTTAAACAATTTGTTAACCTTCATTACATTAATTTAGCATTGTTGCCAATAAAAGTTCTGATCACTGTTTTAACCGTATTCTGGAGTAATAAAATGTTTCTTTATTTAATATGCTTTATTTTCATTAATATTTGTATGGGCAAATGAAGGAAAAAATGGTGCCTGAAATAAATCTCAAGACAAAGTTACGAATAAATGAATTTTATTCTTACGAGATAATAATGAAAGTTTCCCAACGAAACTTCTGATCCAATTACTTTCTTAATTATCTCTTTCTTGATCACTTTACATATGATTGAATATTTAATGTTACTCATGTAATCCTATTAAAGATAACGTTGCTTCATCTGTTCACTTCATAATGTAATTAAATTTTTTAGATAAAATCATCAGCATAACATTTTTATCAGGGTAGTAATTGTTTTATATTTATTAAATCTAATTAGATTGCCTTTATTCTATTAAGGATTACGATTATGAAATCGCTTTTTAAATTAAAAAATATTTATTGTGACAATTAATTCCATATTTTTTTGCAAAAAAGATAAATTTGTTTAAAAATGCTATCTAAAATATTATCTTCCTCAAGTTCTTTTTATATTATACAAATATCAAATTCAAGAAACTAAAAACTGTATTTTCTATTATTTTATCGTATGTATTTGAATGCTGTGGTTGAATATATAGGCAAATAACAATTAAATAAATTTTTATTAAATCATTTTTTTTAATTTTTAACAGCGCGGAACTGTCTTTACTAAAGTATTTATGATTAAAGAATAGAGTGTATGAAAAAAAACTTTTTTTCGAAATTTAAAATTTCAAATCGACGAAAAGTTTTCACTTTAGTTATATGTTTACCAAAAAGGCATTTATTTAGATTGAAAAATATTTATATGTCCTAGAATGAGTTTAAATTTTCATTTGTTTGGATCTAAATCGTTTATTTTAATTTTTTTAAGGAAAATAAAAAGCATAAATATGAAAGCAATTTCTAGACTTCTTTAAGTTCTTATGAACTTTGAACTTTAGCTATAACAATTAAATAAATTAAGTTCATATGTCAATAAAAATATCTACGATAAAGCATTATATATACTGTTAGAAATTTCACTCGAAAATTACGGTAAAATGACAGGAAGCAGTCTGTTCATCCAAATAACCCCAAAGTTTACGGTAAAAAGCATTTTTTTTTTAATATTTACGGTTTTGAAACCGTTTACAACTAGTATGAATACAAAATCATAAATACAAAACTCTACGAAAATAATTTTTAGACTTCTTTAAATTCTCATGAACTTTGAACTTTAGCTATAACAATTAAATAAATTAAGTTCATATGTCATTAAAAATATCTACGATAAATCATTATGTACTGTTAGAAATTTCATTCGAAAATTACGGTAAAATGACAGGAAGCAGTCTGTTCATCCCAATAACCCTAAAGTTTACGGTAAAGAGCATTTTTTTTACATTTACGGTTTTGAAACAGTTTACAACTAGCATGTTTAAAGAATCATGAATGCAAAACAGTACGGCTTTTTAACCATTTACAATTAGGGTGGTTTCAAAACAGAAAGAAATAATATTGTGTCACAGCTGGTACTTGAACCCCCATTCTGTCAATCATGAGATTGACAGGTTATCGCTCAAGGCTATAATATGAAGCTAGCTGAAAAGAACTAAGCGGCTTCATTAGGTGGGCTAAGTTGTTGCGATAAAATACTGGTTGGTTAACCGTATTAGGCAAAAGCAGTTAATAATCTATTTTTCTATACATTTTGAATAACATCTTATTTATGGTAATTTGACTGTTTTTTTTTTTTTTTGATTTAGTAAATTAACAATTAAATAAATTGTGATTTAACCATTTTTTCTGAGAAACTTCTAACAGTGTATAAGCTACATAAATAATCTTATTTAAAGATTGAGTTGAAAATACAAAATATGCTTGAATTTCTGCGTTAATGCAACGAAAGACTATTATGCTAACTCCGAAACACCTAAATCCTAATCTTCATTTATAGTTTTTTTTTTACTGTTACTATGTTATTTGAAATTTACATTTTTGAAGTGCTTAAAAGTTTTGAAATTCATTTTTTCACCTAAAAATAGGAAACCTGAAATTTATTAAAAAAATATAAATATTTTTTAATCTCACTAAAGTATTTTTATTAAATATTTGTCCACACACTGTAAAAAATTCCTGATCAAATTACAGAAGTATCGACACTTTTAATTCATCATCCGTAAAATCCATTTTACCATAAAATCTATTTTCCTCATAAAATATTATACCGCACTTTTTACAGTAATATTTATTTAATTCGAGTAATTCAACGATTTTACGGTTATTATTACTGCAAAAATTGTGGTTCATGAAACTTTTTTGTTCCGTTAAAAATGGATTGCATAGTATAAAAAGCACCAGAACAATGAATTCCAATACTTTTTTACCGGAATTTGATCCGGAATTGCTTACGGTGTATTGACACTTTTTCATCGACATAAAATTGTAAACTTTTAAGCTCCATTAGCTTTTTTTACTATACAATTATCTTAAATTTATTACACATGATTTTGGAAATCTTTAAGAAAATTTTGATTTGCTTCCAAGATAAAAAAAAAAGGGGGGGAGAGAAACGCATTTCCTTTAATTTATAGTTAATCCTATATTTACACTAAAAAAATGACTTTTACTTTAATTTGAGGAATTAATGAAGGATGTCAAAACCTTTCCACAGAAGTTGAATGGGTAATTTAAATGTAAATTTTGCTTTTAATGAAACTACTTTATTACACGTAAATAAGCAAGGCAATTTCATTCGACCACTTTGTGAAAGCTGTTTATAGACATTTTTTTTATTACTATATTTCAGAATTTTAAAAAATTTTTACCACGTTTTATTTTGAATTACAAATTTCTAAGACAAGTTATAAGATACTAAATCTTAAAAGTGTTAAATTATTCATCCTTAAGAGGATCCTTCATTCACTACATCTTAGATTTTATGCAAAATTCTTAATTTTTTTTTCTAACTCGTTACTTCATTACCATTTACTCGTTTACTCATTTTTTATTCAAAAAAAACTTTAATGATAGGGCATTCCTTAAAGCCCTTTATACTCTTCAAAAATAAACTGGGAAAATAATGGGAGCACTTCATTAAATTTGGAGAAGTAGGGCTTAAATGGGTTTTTTCTCAAAAGTTTAAAGCAATAAAATGATGCGATTAATAATTATGGATAGGAAATTTTACATGTCTGTTTTTAGATTTTTAATATAAACTTTACTTTTATTATTGTTTAAACTAATTAAAAGACAATTTTTATGACAATGAAATATTCCCCGATTGTAAACTACGCAATAATAATGATATTTTTCAAACCTTTAAAAACAGTCAGTTTTTAGTTTTCAGTTCTTATTTCTTTTTTTTAAAAAGAAACTTTTATTATTGTTTGAACTGATATAATATTTTAATGTAACTTATTCCTCTAATGTAAAAATATATATTTCAAAACTCAAAAAACAGACAAAAGCTCCATCATTCTATCAAGACAGACAGATACTAAACTACATTTCCAAAAATGCAGATTGCAGAATTGTATTAAGTTTGCCCGAGAAAAGAGTTGAAGTTCTTGAAAAACGCCGCTGTAATTCCCTCATTCTAAGTGGAAGATGACCTTGCATTTCAAATCTTTCGAAAAATATCTCAGTGCAAAGTAAATATCCAACATCATTTTATTTATAAAAATTAAATGAAGATGATTAAAAACATATTAAGAATTCTCCGCCCCCTTCGACATCCCTTTGACTGTCGAGTTTTGCTGGGAGAAAAGAAAGACCTTAACTTAAATTATCTTCTTTCAAACTAAGAACCAAGAATCCAAACTTGGGAGAAAAATTTCCATCTACCTGTGTGTTAAAAATCACAAAAAAAGTGAAGTAAAAGTATGCTCATAGGAAAATCATTCTCTCCTTAATAACTGGATCAATATGGATAAGCGTTCGCGGCATGGAACAGATTTATCGAAGAATTGGCGAGACTCAATGAGAAGAGGCCTTTTCGTTGATAGTTTCTTGTCGGAAGGTCTTCTTCGAGATTAAAGGATTTCGAACAGAACGCACAAGAAATAGTTACAGTTTGGAGAGTGGGAGATAAGCGTCCGACGTGAGTGGAAACATTAGTAGGAATCTGTCGCCATTTCTTTGAGTTAGCTGATTTCTGCCGGTTGTAATTCCTTGGTTAAAGAAGGAATAAGAAATCCAAAATGGCAACCGCTGATTCGTAATTCGGCTCATATAATAAGAATTGATTGCTTTTCTTTTGCTTCGAGAGCAAGAGAAACTAAATTGATTGTGTATAATAGAAAATTTCTGGAATAGAATATATTTTTACCATTAGAAGAGTAAAAGTGTTTGTATTAGGACGAGGAAAGAAAAGCAAAGATCTCCAATGTTTTTCCTTATTTTTGTATGCATTAAATCGGAGAAAGATTACCAGTTTTGACATTTCTCAATTTAAAAAAACAGGATAATTAAGTACAAAAAATATAAATAAAAATTAAACCAGTTATGCAAAAAAAACTACGCTACAAGAAAATAAACAAAAGCAAATGTAACAAATTGAAAAGTGTAACTAATAATTCATTCATTTAAATATCAAAACTGGACTGGAAAAAAGTATTGTTATAATCTTCAAGAATTTAAACTATGATTGCAACGAATCTTCACTGTTACGATTTAGTGCTTTGAAAACTTTGCATAACAACGTGATCTTTTTCTATGAATGATCACTATCTTTCTAAAATGTATTTTGATAATTCTAATAAGGTTAAGCCATCATATAAAATCAAAATAGTGTTAGTTGTTAAGCGTTAGTTCATAATTATTTAAAATTCAAATCAAAATTATTATCAAAACTACTACGTAAATAATTAACGGGAGTGCCAAAAATAATTATTTTAAAGAAAATGCTGTTTATACAGATTGAAAGGCACTTTAATAATGTACCTCTTTCTTATTAGATCATAAATTGCTTACATTCATTGCTCCATCATCGCTAAAGACATCACCATTATTATTGTTTTTCTAAACACTTTTGTTGTTACTGAAGTTTTTCTTATATTTTCAATTGCTTCAACATCACCAACATAAGTAGTAGCAATTCATATAAAGAGTAGAATAAGAATAAACATTTAACGGTTGATTCCAGGCGTTTACATATTGGTCATTAAATTAACAATTCTAAGAAATTACTTCAATTATATGATCAACTCTTTATATCCATATTAAGGGCAGTATAAAAATAAACATTCAATGGTTCAATCCAGGAGCTTACTTATTGATAAGTAAATTAACAATACTAAGAAATTACTTTAATCATATGATCAGCTGTGAGTATACTTCAAATTACTTTCTAATAACAATTTTGTTTATGCATGCTCTAATTTGTAAATTATCAAAAATTGTATTTATAAATTGAAAACAAGGACTTATGATATAATCAAACTAAATACATAGGTTTCCTCTAACAATTTTCGAAAATCCCTAAATATTTGTTTAGAAAAATGTTAGATCTCCAGCTTCAGATGGATTGGGAACATCTCTTCCGGAAAGTAAAGTCGGTCAGCGTGCTACACCGACCAACACGCAGTTGGTCTTCAAATTATGGGTCCTTAACCTACACAGTCTCTTATGCCGACAACTAACTGGTGTGGGAATTAGTTGAAATTTTTCAAATTCGTAGAAAATTTATGAAGTAATGACAATTTAAATATTACACAGTTTCGTCTTCTTTTGCTTTCGAAAAATAATTGTTTCAAAAACAAAACATGATGTATACTGAGGTTTTGATTAGTTTTCTTTTTTCTGATGACATTTTTGTTAGTGATCACAATACGTTTAAATCAATGCAATAAGTAATCATGACATTAAAAATTCTAAGCAAGTAACGAGTTTTGAAGTTACATCGTAAGTTACATTTGCATAGATCAAAAAGTTATAGGTTAAAATAAGTTGGGAAATTATCTCTCTAAAATCGCCATAATTAGTAGTTTATTTTTATTTAACATTGTTTAAAAAAATAAATTGCACGTATCTTTTTTTTCTTCTTAAATTTGTTCTCCTTTTCTTTAAATCCACCATGCCCCTAAAAACATAAGCAAATTAAAAATTTAACAATCCTTAAATTCCTTCAATGATAACAGATATCATTAACTAATATACTTTTCAAAATGAGCAAAATAGTTTAAACTTACACATTCTTCAAATATTTATCTCCCACGCTCCTATTTGTCAATAATAAAATGAAGAAAACTTTTCTTCAGAAATTTTATTATAATTAGATTCACTTCAAATAGAATTAGCATACGAAAGTGATTGATGAAGAGAAAATAACCAAATTTAAAAGCATATTGTTGTGAATACTTTGATTTAAAGATAGAAACTTTTACGATATCCAGCTCTCCCTAAATGCATGAATTATTAAATTTTATCACTTGAGAACTTTAATTCATTAAAATAAATTGACGGAACTCAATTTAAAAGGCCTCCAAGAGTGTTCAAAATGGTTTTTTATAAATTTGAAGACTTGCGTCGGAAATTAATTACTGTTATTCAAAGGATAACTCCGTGAAGTAAATACAGAAAAATCCTTTTAGGAGATAATAATGGAGTTTTAAAAAAGTTTTAAGCTCTGTTTGTAAAATTTTTATCCCATTTGTAAAATTTAAATCCTTTGTAAAACTTTGAGATTTAAATCTTCCTTAAATTATTTGAACAATGGAGTGATTAACTATCAGTTAATGAAGAAAATTAAAATTATTATTTTAATTCAAGTATCATCTAGATTGAATGTATCTAATTGATGTCTTACAGCACTGTAAAAAATTAAGGCAATAATTTGGTTTTTTCCAATAATTTGACAAAAAAGTCGAAACAATAATTCATTATTTTCAGGCACATTTTATTAACACTACTCTCTGATAAAATGTGAAGCCTTGTTGACAAAATGATGGCATATATAACGGCACTTTGAGTGCATCATCCGTAAAATCCTTTTTTACCGTTAAATGCCAAACAGTTAAAATTACCAAAAAAAGTTGGTAATTTTAACAGAACTAGTAATAATTTGAGATGATGCAAAAAATGTTCGCTTTGATAACCTCTATTTGATTGAATAAACACTTGTTAAGTTAGTTTTTCGTTTGTAAAGAGATGTTTTTATTTTTATGTAAGCTATAAGCTAACATCTACCAACTTTTAAAACTATACAAAATCTGTATTGTAAATATACAAATGTCTGGGCGTGATTAAACTAAATCAGAAAATTCTGCTTATAAGCCCTTATTAAGTTTAAATACAGATAGCTCAAGATAAAGATATCAAATTATATATCCAGGTTTACGGTGGATTTCGAACTCGCTACCTCCACGCTAAACTAAATGTATATTTGTAATGTCTTCTTATAAGTTGTGCTATCTATTCTTTAACCTGACAAAAGCTCACAATAAATCGTACTTTGTGATGAGACACGAGCCTCCATATGTGTGTGTTCAACAATAAATTAATAAATAAATACAGGCTGGTGGGGTGTTTGATCCATGTCCAAAAAGTCGATCCCCACCGGCTGAAAACTCCCAGTATGCAAAATAGTTACTGGTACATGCTAAATATGTCGGGGTCACTAAGTCCACCAAGTTCCCATAACAAATCACTACCTCTGAGAGTACTGGATCAGAAATTGATCATGCACTGATGAAAATTATGATCTGCGAATGGATGGTGAGTGAATGTGTCCTCCCTATGAAACAGGAGGGGATGTTTTTGTGTTGCCTCCGGATCTTCCTTAGGGATGTTTCCCAGACAGTCATCAATAGCCCATTGTGCAGTTCTAGTGCGACGTCAATAAAATTACCGTACCGTATCATTTAACAGGTGCATTTCTGGCGGAAAAATTTCGCTTTTTCGCAGACACCTTCGTAAAATGGAATTTGTTCTGAATTCCATTGTAACCGTGGATGTGTAATAATAAGTAAATAAATGTAGGATAGTTGGCTTAACTCAAAGAATAGCTTTGTCTTTTATCAAATTGAGGAATAGAATAGCACGAAAAGGAGATAGAAAGCGCAGCGATATTTAAACAGCTATGTACGCTTCAGAACATTTGGTGGAAGGACAATATTCTTTAGATTCAGAAGGTTCAGTAAGGTATAGTTTTTTCACTTAAAATTAATGCTATGAGACTTCGTATGGTATAGCTGTTCTGTTAACAGCTCATAACGGTGAATGTAGCAGGATCGAATCACACTATAACACTGCCTGCATACTCGTGCTGTCTTTCTCAAACTTGTGTTAATTATTTGTCAAATCGAAAGAAGTTTCTAAGCTATTCTTTGCATTTACGAGGAAAAAAAACCTACTTTTGTAAGTAAACAAATCCCACTACCCCATATTAGATGTATACAACAGACGCCATTTATTCAAGTATAGCATTAGTCGCCAATAGCCCATTGTGCTGTGCAGCTCTAGTGCGGCGTAAATAAACAACAACAACAACTCAAGTATAGTATTTTTAAAGCACTTGAAAACATAATTTAGGCCCTTTTCTCTCCTAATCGATAAATATATCAAGAAAATAAGTAAATAACGTTCACCCAACTCTTACCAGCTATTTAAATAAGTCATTCTTTTAAATAAACCATAGAAATGTGAAAAGTCTACTACCATTCTATTTGGTATGAAGCATACACATCAAAAGGTTAAAATTTCTCAATTAATGGTAGAATGAATGACAGTTCCTAAAGAACTTTTTGGTTATTTTATCATGATACTTAAGAGCATGGCGAGCAACGATGTCTCAGTGGTTAAGGCATTGGGCTGTCATTGTGAAGAGCTGGGATCTTTAAACTGTCACCAATTGCCCATTGTGCTGACTAGTGTGACGTAAATAAAAATACCAAGTATACCAAAATCTCTTTTGTGTAATTAGGCTGAACACCTTGTATAATCCGAGGTAGCTAAAAAAGCTGGTTAGCAAAATCGTGACTATATTATAAAGGCGCAAACGATTTATTTTTGTCTTTAAAAAATATAAAACTTTTTATTTAGATTCCATTTCTTTTAGCTGCTCGAAAACGATTTGGAACACAATCAATATACAAATATACTTTTTGTTATTTTTAATGCATTTTTTATGGCTCCAAGTTTAAAGCAGTTTTACTTCGGGTTTAATCTGATTTATCTGATCTAATATTGAAAAATCTGATTAATTGTTTCGAAAAAGAATTAAAATAATGTGTAAAACTGTATCAAGCAATAGCAATTAAATGGAACAAGTTAGCTGCAGTTATGTTGATTGTACGCACACGCTTTGAAACATTTGTAGCTTTATTTCTTCAAACATTTAACGACAACACACGAAGAAATTCGCAAAAAACATCAAACAACCCGTGAAAATAAAACTGTTACGAAAGATTATCTTGATGTGATACATAAAAGAACAAAAGCATCATAATGAGGTATATGGAATGAAACAACAACTTGAAAGCATTGAGGATAATGGAATAACTCATAGAATAACTGATGATCCTAAGACGTCATGTCTTAATTTCGTATATCATACAAGCAATTTTTTACTTCAAGTATTGAGTACCGAAGTTGGCCAATTAAGAATATTTAAAAAAAACGTCCATTGAAAAATTTTTTAAAAAAAACTCAGAAAGTATTTGGAGTTCCAAAATTGGTATAGAATATCCTTTAGATAAATTCAAAGATTTTAGAATTGGCACAAAAATAATAAATAAAAAACATCAGGTTCAAGAGACAGAAAAAGAACAATTTCAGCTCGAAAACTCAAAAAGATCTCAAGAAATCAATCCAACTCTCACAGAGCAGCCGTTCAAGGTCTCCACAGATGAAAAACGCGAGAATATTTCATCCAAAGAAAAGCAATTCGATGCATGTCTTTTACAAGCTGTCTTTGACTGAAAGAAGCACTTTCAAATCTCAAAAATAAAAAAAAGAGGAGCATTTCCAAAGCGTCAAGTTGTGAAGGAAACTTACCTATTCTTTCAATCTTAACACTAGGATCAACTCGAATTGTTCTTTGCCCATAAAACCGGAGAATCTTGTTCTGTAGCAACAGCTTGGTACGAAAAAGACTTATATACTTTTATGGCTCCCGAAAATCCAGATACTTTTTCCCGGAGGAGAAAGATAAACGACCAGGAACTGGAGCCACCAATATCTTAAATACTTCGAGGGAGAGAATCGGTTCCTTTCAAAACCACGTTGAGTTGAGAGATACCGAATTACTTATGCAAAACATGGGGGAAAGGAAAAAGTGGATTTTGTTTCAACCGAATTGCATTTGTTCAATACAAGATATGACAAAAGTGATTTAGAGGGTTCATAAAATGTGCTTGTTAAAACTGACGTCTGCATTAGTGCCTGGGAGTTTAGATTGCTTTTCATCAGTGCAGGCGGCACTAGTTAAAGATGTTCATTTCAAAATAATGGCTTTTCTAGGTAATGAAAATGCTAGCTTATGGCTTTAGAAAATGATAATAATGGCGAAGTTAGAATGACATTTAAATCTCTTTCCACTTATCTGAAACGTGCATTTAGATTGTAATTTCCTAATTTATATTTTTCATTTTGAAGTTTCTAAGCTAAGTAATGGTTTTATTTTAAAGTCGTAAACACTATTTAATTTTTTTTCCTTCCATGAATGTTAAGGAGATCGTTTTCAATCACAAGAAAAAGAGTTTCAATAAAAATAATATTTAATGTACAGAGATAAAATTCGTGTGAGATTTTTTTTCTTTATTTGATAGCTTTTGAATTAAATTGAGAATATGCCAAATTAAATCAGCAATCTTTGCTGAGTTTTTTTTCAACTTTAAAGCATTAAGGGAGTAAAACTATTCAATTTACAAAACGGCTTGTTTTTTTTATATTCCTATTTAAGTTATTTTCGAAATAGGTATTAGAAAAAGGAGAATATTAGGAAGTACTAATTATTATTTTATTTATAATAAACCTTAAATTATTTAAATAAACCTTATTTGTTAAATTTAAAAAAACTCTCTTGGAGTATTTGAAATTTCCAATAATGTCCCCGGATGTAAAAAATACACATAATTCAATAATTTACTTCTTTCTTTAAAATAAAACATTAAAACAATACAATATTAGAAAACACAAATAAAACAATACAATATTAGAAAGTATTAATTATTATTTTATTTATAGTTCCATTGAAAAGTTAATTAAAATTTGTTAAAATAATACAGATTTGAAGGAACAAAATTAAGAATGTCAATATTAAATAAACCTTATTTATTCAATTTAGAAAAACTCTCTTGGAGTATTTAAAATTTCCAATAATGTTTACGGATGTAATCAATACACATAATTTAATCATTTACTCCTTTCTTTAAAATAAAACATTAAAACAATACACTATTAGAAAACACAAATAAAACAATACAATATTAGAAAGAACTAATTGTTATTTTATTTATAATCCCATTGAAAAGTTAATTAAAATTTGTTAAAATAATACAGATTTGGAGGAACAAAATTAAGAATGTCGATATTAAATAAACCTTATTTGTTCAATTTGAAGAAACTATCTTAGAGTATTTAAAATTTCCATTAATGTTCACGAATGTTAAAAATACACATAATTTAATATTCTACTCTTTTCCTTAAAATAAAACATTAAATACTTAGAAAGTAATTACAGTTTGTTTTATTAAAAAAACTGTGTATTATACTCTTCATCAAGTATCAATTTCTATGCCACGTTCTTTAGCTTTTTTCAATGTTGTTGAAGTCACGTTATGTATGCTTACATCTATAGAAAAGAGAGAGAAGAAATATCAAACTCTAAATAAATAAATAAATAACACAAAAACACCTCCTTCAAATGAAAAAAGTTTTTAAAAAAGGAAAAACAATTTCACCTATTTTATTTATTTACTTTTTATTTTGTTCACTCATTCTTGTACATAAATAATGATACATTTGGTTTTTAATAAAATAAATATAAAAATCAAACTTAAGCAGCAAAACTACAAATACTAAACTTTTTAAAAAAATATATAAAAAATCTCAAATTTATCTTATTTGGCGGCACTCTTAAACAAAATCGGATTAAATTAGATTTATTTTAAATTCGTACCTTTAACTTGAGCAATACAGTTTACATTCAAATAAATAGCTAAAACTCACTAAATTGATATTAAAAACTTGAAATATGTCTAAAATTATCATATTTTTCTCATCAATTATGTTTTATTAAAAATAAATGATAAGCTGATATTCAAGTTTTATAATATTAAACAATATAATATAAAATAGTCGTTTACTTCTGAAATAATACATCATAATTTAAAGCAGTCGAAAAATTAGTTCCTATGCAGTTTTAATAAATAAGATAATTTCAATGCATATTTATAATTTCCATTCAAATTTTATAGAGATTAAACCACTTTTATAAATTGCAACTTTTTGTAATTTATATAAACAGGTGAACCCTTTTAAGTTTTTAATGAAAATTCAAAATGATTTATGAAATCGCTTTATTTTTCTTATCACTACTACTATCAATAAAATTCTAAATTAATGATAAACTGTTATTTTTGCTAGTTATTCAGCTGAATATTTTGAAATATATTTAAATAGTAACTTCCTCCTAGAATAATATATTAACGTCAAAAAGATGTCAAAAAAGACTTAGTGTTTGACACAGTTTTAATAAATAATAAACAAATCGCTTTGCATCGGAAAACCCACTTAATCCTACTACATTAACTTAAGGCAGCTTAAAAATGATTTGAAATATGTGCATTTTTCTTTTAAACTCAACACGAACATTAATTTTCAAAGGATTATGAAAAATATACTACGAAACATTTTAAATATACCACGAAGGAAATAATGTTCTAAGTTTTAAAGAAAAACTCGTAAATTTACTGAGATTATTGGATTATATTTAGTTAGCAAATTAATTTAAACGCCTTGCATCATAAAATAATTTGTTAATCTTTTTTAAACTAAAGATATTAAAAAATTTCTGTTTAATTATTCAGAATGTTATGCGCTAAAAATTTAAAGGACAAAATATTTAATAATTTAATGCCTAGTAAATTTTTGCTTTTATGATAGAAAGTCTGAAATTTATTGTGTCCTTAAACTCCCAAAGTAAGCGACAAAATTGTCTCTTTTTAGTTTTTGTAGTTTGTGTCTTGAAATTAAATATTGTAATAACATAATAAATACTGCATATTGTAATAACATAATAAATACTTGAGTCATTCAGCTGTACATATTTTAAAAGCAGCTATATGTTTTGAAAAAATATGTTAATATAGGTACTAAATAGACAAATAATGCGTGATAAACAAAATATTTATTATGGAATTTTAGAAAAAGTAGAAAAACTAAAAATAATAATTTTTTGCTTATTTTGCCTAATAAATTAACTTTGATACTTTTTTATGCATTAAAAATTTAAACTTTTAATTTAAATAAAAGGCTCTTTAAACTTTTACTTTTCAAATAAAAGAATTTTTTATAAAAAAATATGCTTCATTTATTATTTTGAAAAATTAATTGAGGAATTAAATAGCTCGGCACGTTTTTCATTCAGAAAAGAAATATTCCTAGCATTGCCAATTTAATTTTACAAATGAAAATTTTTATAATTATGAAGACAATTTTAAACTTTAAAAGGCTTCTTTAGATAGGAAGAGGACTTCCCTCTCTCAATATAAGAATTATTTAATCACAACTTTTTATATTTATATTTATATTTTTGAATTCTTCCCATTTTGTTCATTTAAATGTGTTCAGATCAATTTAGTTAATAAATGTTCAAAGATGCAAATACTTTTAAAACTTTTTAACTTCTTTTAAAAACTTTTTGAGACAAGTTTAAGCTTTAAAAGTATTCTTTAAATAGGAAAAAGATTCCATTTTCTTAATATAAGAATTATTTAAGAATAACTTTCCTATTTATTATATAGCTAATTAATATTTTTGAATTTTTTCCCCATTTTATTCATTTAAATGTGTTCCGGTGAATCCAGTTTATAACTTTTAAATATGTGAATACTTTTAAAACTTTTTAAAAAATTTCACAACTTTAAAATTTGTTTTGAAATTTAAGTAGAACAAATTTAACGAAATTAAATGGAAAAACATTGTTAATAAATATCAATTAGTTACTTAACGAGGAAAAAAATGGCTTTCGTAAAGTTTCTCGTACGTTAAAAATGATAAAGTAAAAAACGTCTTTTCTAACAATAAGACCCTGTTTGGTTTCACAAAATTTAATAAACTTTTTGATTATGGTTAACTATGCCACATCCATAGAAATAGAATGATGTAATCACCCAACTTTAAGATATTTAATCATTATTCGTAATATTTTTTTTGCAAGTTTCTCTGGTTTATTAAAAAGGAATATTTACTTTATACTCATAAAAATGGAAATATTTTCAAAGGAAATCCTCACAATCACTAAGTATCGCAGCCTTAAATAACTAATGTAACAATACACGTAATCACAGAAATTAAGAATAAAATGATTAAAATTTTGTACGACTTTTTATACAAATTAATTATTTTATGGTTAAGTTTGAGCTTTGTATCACCCCGATACACAATGTGTTTGATACAAATATTCTAAAATATTTACTTTAAATATTAAAGTTCGTAAAATCCAACTTTGCGAGCTGTACTTATCCTATTGAAAAAGGCAATGAAAGGTGCTTATTGTACCACAAAGCAGGAAAACAGCGCCATCATATAAATCAAAACTTATTAATCTAAATCATAACCCAAATAATTTATCAAACTTCACTTTACACTGTAAAAAGTTTTGGTGTATTATAGCGCAAAAATTAAATAAAATTGACAAAATGAGAATTGTTTGAAAAAATTGGTGCAAATATATTATTAGAAATGTGCTTGCTTTTTAAACAAATTGTTTTTGCAATAAAGCCATAAATTGATTCATAAACGTATAAAAATATGTGTTGTCAGTAAGCAAACAAGCAAAAAATGACTAAATAAATAAGCAAAACATTACCTGTGAAAAAGTAAGTTTAAAAAATGCGACTACGTGCACAATAAAAAATTTTAGTTTATCTCAACATCAAAAAAGTTGGCAACTATACCAAAACTAAGCATCTTATTCTATAACTATCTTCTTTCATTTTACAACTCAAACCGACTTTTAAATGTTAACAAAATTTTAAAATAATTCAAATTCACTTTGAAAACAACTTTGTTTCTATACAATCCAATTTAAATAATGTTGTAATGCATTTTAATTTCAGAAAGTAAATACATTTCTCGACTTATCATCTTATTAAAGTTTTATTACGAATTGCTAAATATTTAGTTTCCTAGCGATGGACCATTTCCTTTCGCATAGAAAACTTTTCAATTGCACTAAAGCTTCTCTAGACCAAGAAACTAATACAGCTATTCCTGTTTTATTTTAAAGGATTTTTCGGAAAAAACTTCAACGAATAGTGCCTAGCATTTCAATTACAGAAACGTGACTTCTAACTTAGGAATATTTGTCTTCGTTTACCCACAATTCCACTTCTTCTGAATTCTAAGTGGAGTAAAAAGAGGAGTAAATGGGGCTAATGAAAACCACTGTGAAGAATAATATCTTCGTTCATTTTTCAGTGGTGTTTTTCATTTTGCTTATATATTAAAAGTTTCAAGTCCCTATGAGTAAAAAATAAAAGTTACATGGAATCTAGAGAATGAGAATAAGAAAAAACACTTCTAAGTGATACAAAATAAAACACTCAGGCTTTAGAAATAACTATATCTTAATATTTCAGGTGAGGAAAATTTATACAACTCGAAAAGTTTTTGAAGAAATAGCTTAAGAATATAATTTTTCTTTCTTATGATAAAGGTCTTAAGATGAAAAGTATGGAATCAACGCTTTGCATTTAAATTAAAATAGTCGATTTCAAATATATTCCCCTTCAGAAAATAAAACTGAAAAATGAGACTTTTTCTTCAATGTTAAAATAAAAATTGTTCTGCTTCGTATGAAATTTATTTTAACTAGTTTTAAATTTTGCACTACTAAAAAAAAAACTTGTGTTAAAGAAATTTATATTACTAAAATAATGCATTATTCGTCAAAAATAAAATTTTTAAGGAAGAAAAAAGAAAAGCTTGAGCAAATGATTCTAAATTTACGTATTTTTAGCATCGCTTTGCAATTTTTAATTTTTAATTTTTCATTTGAGGGGGAAGAAATCACACACAAAAAAATTTTCTACTGCTATAATTAATTGCGTAAGTTTTGAAATCTAATTTCAATGTATTTCTTACAGAAAATGTGATTGTTTAAAAAACTCAAAGCATAAGAAAACTTTTCACACTGAGAAAAAAATTATGGTCAAAACTACCAGAATATGGTAATACTGACCGTGTTTCTATCTCTAAGGAAGCACCAAATAGCACTGTAAGTTTTACATAAGTGCTTTGCTAATGACTATTGATAAAATAACAATTAAACATGGTATTATTACCATCCTGTTTAGTAGCAAATGTGGAAAAATTTGGTATTTTTACCGTGATATCTTAGAGCATGGCATAAAAACCATTCATGCTGTTAAATTTTCATTTGAGTTTTGTATTTTTACTAAATGTTTGGTAATAAGAACTGTAATAATAAGCGTGGAATAGGGTTTTCTTGCAAATGCCACTGCCATACAATTAGGGTAATTTTATTAACAAATCTTTCTCCACGTATGCTTTGACATTAAGAAAGATTGCCTTAGCATTTGACCGTAAAGATCAACAACATTGTCATTAGAGAACAACAGCCTTAAATATATTGATATTAGCGATCAGCAGCTTTAGCAAATTGCCACTATGGAACAGCGGCCATACTATATTGCCACTATAGAACAACAGCCTTCATATACTGGCATTAGGAAAGAACTGACTTCATACATTGCCTTTGGGGACAAAAATCCTTCACATATATTTACTTTAGCAATAAACAGAATATTATCTATTCTACGCAATCTACATAAATGTACCAGTTCATTCTTTCATCAATTGCTCAACAGTCCTGGATGAACACTGGGTTTCTCAAAAAGACGAGACCAGTCCTTCCTTCTTCGCGCCACATCCATCCATTCTCAGGTATTGAGACAAAGTCTCTTTGGAGACAGTCCGCCCACCTCAATCTGGGTCTGCCTCTTCTTCTAACTCCTATTGGCTTCGCCAGAAAAAATTATTTTCGTCGTTCGATCATCCTTCATTCTTAAAATGCGTCCGGCCCAGTTCAGACGTTGGACCTTATGATACATCAGAATATACCAGTTACTGAAGATTAAATGCAAAATACATTAAAAATATCATATGCCTATTATTATGTAACAGTGTTCATATCTAGAAAGCGAAACTAAATACGAAATAATATTCAAAATTCACTTGAAATACAATATTTGAGTCATTTGAGTCATCGTATTTGACTCCAATGTTGATTTAATTCAATTCACAACGAACATATTGCGTTAAGTCGATTTTAAACTGAACATGTCTCAAATAATTATTTATATTTCATTTCCAACATTAATATAAAACGAATCGAAATTAATCTTCAAATGCTCTTTTATTTTCCATTTTACAGAATATCCACCGATCTAAAGCTGGATGGACTTCAGCTACCACATATGATCGAGCCCTAGTATTTCGCATTGACAGCTCAGTGCCTTAACTACTGTGCCATTGAATCTTAAATTAATAATTTAGCATTATGATATCTACGGTAATACTAGAGTGTTCTTAAACTAGTTAGAATAGACTTCAAACGAAAAGAAGCGATGAAATACCGCATTAAATTGAATGATCTGGTTTGTCAACTTTGATAATCAGAGCGAAAAATTGCATTATCAATAATTATCCAGTATCGCTAAAAATTCAGCTCAAAATGAAATACAATGTTCTTTCTTGCAACGCTCCTCATTTAACAACCCTTAACTGTCAGCTGCTTTGCTTATATATCAGCAGCACCCCCAAATGAAATTCACAGGCATCACATACTGAAGTGTACATTTTTAGTCTTAATTATCCAAGACATGCAGTATATAGTTACCAAAAAAGTGCCATTTGTTGCATTTTAAACTAATTACTTTTAAATTCATTTAAAGTCAAATCAAATGATTCAATTCAATTAATAAAACAGCAATTGCATATAATTCTCATTTTTAGATTTGTAGAGTTAGCTTCAATACATTGGGAGAAAATTAAAATGCAGAAAGCATTCTACCTAGATAAAAATAACACAGAGATCAAGAAAGCATTAGTTTAGTCAGCGAAGACAACTTAAGTAGTATTTAGCAAAGAATAGCTTAATGCATTTTTAGTCTTAGTTATCAAAGACATGCAATATATCGTTATTAAAAAAATTTTCATTTTTTGCATTTTAAGCTAATTACTCTTATACCCATTTAACGTTACACCAAATTATTCAACTTGAATGAATAAAACAATAATTGCATACAACTCTAACTTTTAGATTTGCTGAGCTACTACAATAAATTGCAAGAGAATCAAAATGTAGAAAGCATTCTACCTAGATAAAAAAATAACACGGAGATCAAGAAAGCATTAGTTTAGGCAGCGAAGACAGCTTAAATATTCATTTAACGAAGAATAGCTTAATGCATTTTTAGTTTTAATTATCAAAGACATGCAATATATCGTTATTAAAAAAAGTGTCATTTGTTGCATTTTAAGCTAATTACATTTAAACCCATTTAACGTTAAAGCAAATTATTAAACTTGAATGAATAAAACAATAATTGCATACAACTCTCACTTTTAGATTTGTAGAGCTACTACAATACATTGCAAGAGAATCAAAATGTAGAAAGCATTCTACCTAGATAAAAATAGCACGGAGATCAAGAAAGCATTAGTTCAGTCAGCGATGACAGCTTAAGTAGTATTTAGCGAAGAATAACCTAATGCTTTCTAAAACAAAATCCCCCAAAAAATGGACTCTACCTTCTAAATTGAAATTCCATTTCATCGAGAATTCTATTTGTCGAAGATTGCTCCATGATGTGACTTCCATGGTAATTGTCTATTGATCTCTTAAAAATCAAAAGCGGCGCTAAGCGTATGACTTCTCATTAATTCGATAGCTCTGGAGAGTCGTTTTAGAATTAAAACACATTGAAATCATTAGCCTCATATTCAGAAGAAGAATAACTTCGCCATTTTTATGGAGGATTTGGGACGCGCCAACCGCGGCAGATATTATTGCCATTAGCTGCCGGTATTCATTTCCATTTCAAATAAAAATTACCATTTCATTATTTCCAAGAGAAATAAATATCTCATTACGGAAGGTGAGTTTTGTTCGTGGATATCGGGTGGGGCATAATGAGCTGACTGAATGACTTTCATTTAATGGATAAACAAAAGCAAATATAAACTTTCATTCAGTTTTGTCACCGAGGATTTGTCTTTGAGAGAACTTCTTATCCAAGAATTTTATGAGTTTAGAGACAGCACTCACAAAGCACCTTTGGAAGTTATATTTTTTCTACAACATAGCAAGATAAATAGTGATATAGTTAATTTTTAATGAAGTCTATGTATGTTTTTACAAAAAATTATGAAAATATAATAAATTGCAAGCAAATATTTTCTAACATCATTTATTATTTAGTTGTTGTAGTTGTAGATCATTTATGTCGCACTAGAGCTGCATTTATATCGCACTGGGCTATTAGCGACGGTCTGGGAAACATCCCTGAGGATGATCTGAAGATCACAATTTTGATCCTCTGCAAAGGAGATGGCACCCCCTCTTTGGTAGCCCGACGACCTGTAAGCGAAGTTGGGCACTTTAAGATAGAACAGTTTAACGAGCACCAATGCCCCACCTCCTGTATTCCTATACAGACTGAACCAAGTGGTCACCCACCCGCACACTGACCGCAACCAGTGATGCTTGACTTCGGTGATCTGCTGGGAGCCATGTCTTAACGATCTGTCCACAGCGGGCCCATTTATTATTTAAACAGTTCCTTTGAGCATTTTAACATTTTGTTAATAAGCAGAATTGGANAATCAGTCTCATAGTTTCTGAGTTCCCTGAGGATGATCCGAAAACATGCCATCACAATTTTGATCCTCTGCAGAGGGGATGGCACCTCTTCTTTGATAGCCCGACGACCTGCACGCGAAGTCGAGCACTTTACGGTAGAACAGTTTAGCAAGCACCAATACCCCATATCCTGGGTCCCAATGCAGACTGATCCAAGTGGTCACCCACCCGCACACTGACAGCCACCAGTGATGATTGACTTCGGTGATCTGCTGGGAACCATGTCTTAACGATCAGTCCACAGCGGGCCCATTTATTATTTAAACAGTTCCTTTGTGCATTTCAAATTTTTTTTGTTATGCAGAATTGTGTGCTTGCAACTCGAAGTTTGAAGTGATTTCTATGAGCGATTCCATTTTTTCGACAGATTTTGCCTCACTAATCGCATGAATTTGGGAGGTCCAGCGTACGATTAGATATTTAATAGCGAGGTTGATAATTTTTTGGAAGGCACAGTAATGGCGAAACGAAGCCAGTGCCACCATTGCGTTACTAAAAAGTAAAACTAAGACAAATTAAAAGTTTGCCGCAATCTTGGAAGGAAGAAAGTTGCCAAAGAAGAAGTTACGAAGCTATAAGTAGCCAGAGTCATCTATGAGCAGGAAGCAACAATCATCGTTGTTGAAGCAATTGGGAGTACTTGCACTTCAAAAAGAACATCACAGATACCCACACATGTGACCTATGACTTCAGCACCAGCTGATCGTTTATAGGCAAAAATGGCATGTTAAAGTAGAGCTCAGTTTCTCCGCATAAATTAAATTGTTAATAAACGTGAAGTTAATATAGCGACGCATTGCACATTGAATTTATTGAAATATAATTCTTGCTCGTCAACGTTTATTACTTAACTTAGATTTATTACTTGCTTATACATTTTATTGCAACCATGATATATTTTTGCTTTGTGTATCTAGCTACATCGATGCAAAATTAGTTTGTTTATGTTCTACATAATTTCGTACCTGTCTTTGTGTTAACACTAAACATACCATAACAGGTCAAATGATCGCTTTAGAACTTTTGCATGGAAAATACGATCATCTTATCGTTTTTGCACATTTGACTTCATGACTTTTTCCAACAATTATATACAGTTAATATTCTACTGTTATTATTTTTTTGTATTTTGTTTGTTTTGAATAATACTTATAGTATACCTATTTCTACCACAAACAGTAATTTGTCCGAGAGAACAATTTACATCCTGTATATCTAAAAAATGCGTTGAGCAATGAATTAGAAATTCTTATTCTTTGTGTTTGTAATACATAAAAATTGGCAATATACAATTTTGTTTAATTATGATAAGGCTTATTTTTAGTTTATTTCCTTCCTAATATCAAGAAATATAAAGTCCAGTCATTTGACCGGCTATGGTAGAAATAGGTATAGATTAAGTGTTGGTATGTTTGGTGTTAAGTAAAAAATATATAGTGAAAGAATTGAAATTTTGAGAAAGAAAAATAATGTATAACTTAAGAGAATTGATACTTGACGGGCTCGACTTACTTGAAATAGAATGGAAAGAACAGCTGCTAACGTAAACAAATGCCACGTTTCAACTACCAACCATGATCGAGATAACAGCTCTACATCCCCTGCGGGTATCCCATTGGGTACTTGCAACTCGAGAAGAAGTGAAGTGAATTTTATAAGTGACAACATTTTTAAAAGCGAGGTTGATAATTTTTTGGAAGATAGAGTAATGGCGGGGAGAAGCCATTGCCACCATGGCGTTATTAGAAAGTAAAATTACGACAAAGTGAAAGTTTGCCGCCATCTTCGAAGGAAGAAAGTTACAACTGCGTAACTCATCAAAATATTCGCGCATTCAATTTAAGTAAAATTTAATTTGATTGCTCCCTTATCTAAAATAACATTTATGGATGAAAGTAAGAAAACAGGAGAAAAAAAATCATCTGTTTTGAGACCTGATCTGATCTAACATTTGGATATTGATCTAGTACCAAGAATGAATACAAATCGAGTTGATATGACCACAGTTAATATTCCAGGTATTACCTTCATTTTATGCCAAGTTTATTTTAAAATGTGCTGTAAGACTTTCTAATAGAACTTTTAATGAAAATAGATGAAAATTCTGCGATTTATTTGATGTTGTTATTGTTATTCAAAAATCCGCCTTCAAAAATGTACAAGATTTACTACACATTTTAAGAACAATTTTATATAAAATGAACATAATACCTGAAATATTAGCTGAGACTATATCAATTCGATTATTATAAGTTGCGAACAATGTTTTATTTCTTACTTTTTTTGCGCAGAAAATTAAATTATTTCATTTTATGCTTTTCCGTCTTAGCAATCATTCATGTTATTAAAAAATTGCGTCTTTTTCCAAAATATTTTCTCATCTTCGTCAACTTGGTGCTGAGAATAAACTTCGATTTAGAGTTAGATGTATTGAGATAAAATTATTTAAATCCAATTATCTACTGTTATTAATGGAGTAGATAACTTAGGATAGAGGTTTTTTTTTAGATTAGCAGTTAAATTATCAAACAAATTAAAAGAATATATAAGTAATGTTACAAAAAAATTGTTAAGAGATTATATCTTAGCAATTAATACTTTCCCGGGGATTCGGTAGAAATTTTAACTGAGCATAATTTGTAGCCGAACTTTCAGGGAAGTCCACAATCTGAGTTGGATTCGAACATTTCAATCACCGAATCCAGAGCTGTGATCAACGCTATGACATAATGCTCAAAACCCAAAACTGATAGACGTAAAACTTTACTGATTAGTTTAATGAAAATCTTGCAAAATGTATGCATTTAGTAGAGAGACCATAGTTGTTTTTACATGCCAGAAACTAAGGTTGTGAGAATTGGTTGATTCCAAAGTTATTTTTACCGAAAAAAGCATGACGCATTTGGTAAGGTCCCTCCAATGGAAGTTAGATATCCTAATGAAATTATACGTCCGCTGTCAGTGTTCCACTCCGGAAATAACAGTGGTTATCTATATTGACAAAATAATTAAGCAAACTTAACGATGTTGTTTAACTACTTTTAGTTAATCAATATCCAGAAAGATGAGAACTGTGTTAATTATTTTCAGCTATCATATCATTAAAAAAAAATACTTGCTCAAATTTCACGAAACTTTCTTCGTTCTTTACGAAACCGCTTCCTGGTATATGCTCCGAACAAAAAGTTCGTCAAAGTGGCGTAATAACTATCACTTCTTTGTAGAAACGAATTTTGTCAAAATTAAAAAAATGTTTCGTCATTCTATTTAAAAAAATAGAGAGAGAAAGAAAACCTCGATGCGCCTAATGTACTTAACTTTTCTAATAATCACTTTATCATGGGTACTATATAGATGCAATGTCACTCAAACAACATAGGGAGGAGAAATAGAACAGAAAGATAAATTACACACATGCCTGAAGCGGGATTCGAATCCGGGATCTTTCTGGTACGAGGTTAACTCATTAACCACCATATAGCAAGGTCGGCTGATTTCATACCTTTATTTTCGATTGTGTAGTCTTCATTCTAGTTTCGTTATTCTAGTAAACAATCTCCCACAATGCACTGCGAGTTGAAGAAACATTTTTGATATATACTTGAGAGATTACGTTTTGTCACAAATCCTGTGATTTTGTGACGAAATTATTCTCAAAATTAATGAAATACAGCTCAGGTATTGTTGAATCGTCAAAAATTGATAGTTTTATTTCTAAGAGTGGGGTTGAAAAAATAAATCCCATTTTATATATCCGGATGTTTTATGAGAACTTGCTTTCCTTTATTGTGAAATTGAGTGTAAGAAAAGGACAAATAAACCTAGGAAGAACCACAAAAGGAATAATTTTGCAACTGTCTGTTCTTTTAGATAAATCGATTCAGGACTCGCTCTTGGTAATAAATATTTCCCCCGAATAAAACTAAGATTACCGATCATTACTTACCAGGCTGTAAATATAGGTGGCGCTAGTTGAATATCAAAACCAACCATCCAGAACTGATTCGTGACTGATACACTTGCCAGGAAGAATGAAAGTGTCGTAAATATCACGTTGTAACTCTTAAGCGCCCTCCTCATAAAATTGATATGATTCTTTCTGACTCGAAATGACCAGGTCTTATCCTTAAAGTCAAAGTGAAAACGCCTGGGCTTCGTCTCAAGTCCATCTCGTGATGAAATATAACTTTATACACGCCTGTTGCCTGGTTTTCTTCAAACTTTATTTTGTTAGAATTTCTTCTGTTTACTCCGCAAAATGACTTTTAATACTTATAGATATATTTTATGATCTTTCGTAAAATGCATTATAATATTTTTTTTATGTAGATTCAAGTGCAATGTTATTAAATATAGATGAAACAATGAAAGAAAAATGTATTTCACAGAAAAAGGAAATAATCTTATGTAACCGCTTCAGGAAGGGAAGTACATAAAGTTATTCTACCAGAGTAATTATATTAACAAATAAGGTATCGATTTCCATAGCACCAGTAACTTCAATACATGTTAAACCAGTCACTGGCCTTAAGAATAGTTTGGTGATTGTTTTTTGCCCACTCGAAATGAAAAAGTACAATTATTTACTAAGTACTTCTTCAATAGAAAATAAAATGAAGAGCCATGGTGGCTCAGAGGATAGAGCACTCGCCTCCCAATGAGGTGACCCGGGTTGGAATCCCAGCGATAGCTGGTAGATACGAATTCCGCACCTAGCTCAAGCTGCTGATCATCGACACCTGGCTGGCTGACCCAGTGATGATGTAAAATATCTTCAGTGGTAGACGGATCATGGGTCCCCTTACCATCAGGCTAAACGTGGGAGGTTTTGTGGTTTTCCTGCCCATGTAAGGCTAATGCGGGTTAGTTACTACATCAAAAAATCCTCCACGAATGCGAGTATCTCCCAATACTTGATCCAGGAGTTCTCTTGTCTTCTAGATTAAATTTAAAATTACAAGACAAAGGAATTGAACTTTGGTAGTCGTAAACTCAAAATTGGGTCTGCTGTTCAACGACGGTCATTAAAAGAAAAAGAAAATGAAAGCTTTTTCTAAGAAGTTCATAAACTTGAAAAGTAAGTGATCACCTTTAGCTTCTTTAAGCTCCTTTCTTAGAAAATAAAACATATAAGGTTTGTGATCGTCACAAGATTATGCGAGATTTCGTTTTAGCAAAAATAAACCAACAATGACACCGAAAGAGAAATTAAGAAAAGCGGAAAACAAACTAAACCTAAAATAATCAAAAGCAACAAAAAGTGAACAGGAAAAAACATCGAAAAATGAAGTAACACACGAAAAAACAGTCCGTTTAAGATAAGTTCAATAATATGCAAGAACTAAAAATAAATATATAAAATGAGATACATAAATGCACTTTTTCAGGTTAAATATTAGCATTTTGACACATGCCACATAATCATTTATGGCATCTCACCATATTTTCAATTGAAATATGAATTACTGTGTCAGACCAAACAAAAATAGTCGAAATCTTGGGCCCCTTTAATTATTTTTACTTTTTTAGTTTCTTTGTCGTGTCATTTGTAAATCTCTAGAAAACTGCGCACGTTTTTCGATGAGTGTGCCAGTTTAATCAAGGTTTTTGTCATAGCTAGATTCTCTTAAATCTTAAGTAAGACAATTTCTTTAAGTGGATAACATTAAATTGATTACATGATTATGTAAGGAGATTCAAACATCATACAAATTTAACATTGCAATTTTCTCAAAATTTTCAAATTTGCTCGTGTTACATGTTTGCAACTCATAGCACTCCCCCAGGAAATATCAGTCTCCCTTTCAACGTATACTTTCATAGAGGAAAAAATAAAGAATTAAATTAAAAACGTTCGAGTAAAATATAAAAATGGCATGCAAAATCGTGCTTGTTTCTGAATCCACCTTTGATAGCAGTTAGTGTAAGTGATTTTTTTCTGAACTGACATTTGCAGTGAATCTAAGTGAATAAAACTAAATTAAAATCTACTTCTCGCGTGTGGTCGAAACAGCTGTCACGTGACACCCAGTGGCACGCATGTCATAGGCTCGCCATTTCTATTTTCAGAACTAATAGAGAAAAATAAAATACTTGCAATTCATCACATAATTAATTTATCCAAAGATAAATTCCTGTTAAAAGTGTTTGTTTAATAATTGTTCATTACTTTTTTTTTAAATTTATTTAAATAATGATCGTGAAACTTTCAGAAAATAGAAAATAACGTATAAAAATATTAAAATATAAAATTATATGTGTCAAATTGAAATTATAAAAAATAAAATAAAACTTAAATGCACTCATGTGTGAAAAGGAAATTAAAAAGTCAAACGTAAAATAAAAACTACATAACAAATTCTTATGTTGTTTAAGAGATTATACAAATGTTTACGAATATCAAATCTTAGCTTTTATTTAATTACTCCGTGGCACTACAGTCCATGAAGGATTTTAGCCTTCTTCTTAACCCATTTCCAAACTTTCATATCGGGTCTGTTCCTGGACTTGGAATTTTCGGAGGTTGCTCCAAAATATTTGACGAAATTGCTCGAAAACAGACAAATAAGTTTAATCAATTTTAAATCTTAAGAGACGAATCTTCAGATTTTAATCTTAAGAGACGAGTCAAAATATTTTATTCTTCTCTTTTCGTTATATACAAACTTTGTGTAGAATCAAAATGTTCTGAAAACAAATTTTTCACTTTATTACAAAATATTTTCCAACGCCGCACTGCCGTACTGGCATTTTTATTGTTATCTTTCCATAAAAATGAAAATTCATATAAAATATACATTTTGAAATTGAGAATAAGATTAGTGCATTTTAAGCGAAATGATTGAACTAGATTTATATGAATGCTCTCTAAGTTTCGAAAATTCATGAATTGTAATTTATTATTTTTTAAGAATTATTATTAATAATCACTTCACGTGAAAACTATAAACTGGCTCGTCCGAGAAGTCAGCAGTCGAATTATTGCTTACTTTTCAAAAATTGGAAGAATTTGGAGTGAGCTCCAAAAGCTCCGTGTTGGGGCAGGACCCAACCTTACCTTTTTTTATATATAAGTTGCGCATTTCATGACAACACATCAAAATATCCTACAACTTTATATAACTATCGTTTTGGGGTCCTTCACTTTGCCCCTTTCCTGTTTTTTTTTTCTTTTTTTTTAAACTTTTTCGTGCCTCTGTTTTTGCCCATTCTTATAAAGTTATCTAATCACTACAGCCGTTCAGCGCTTTTATGGTGCTTACGATATCTATATCTTTACATAACTTCTTAATTTAAAAATTAGTTTTAATTCTACAAACATCACCATTCTTCGCGAACCCAAGAGTTTACAGGGTTCAATATTTTTCGTAGAATCATTTTTATATGACTCATTCTTATAAAGTTGATTTTTATGCATTTCAATAAGAGTTCACACAAAGCTGGGCCAGTTGAAAAATAACTTGACGCAGAAGATAATCAGAGTATCTGAAGTGGCCAGCTAGATCTCATGACATGAATCCCATAAAGTGCATATGAGAGTGACATAATAATGGAAGGATATGCGTATATTCGCCGATTATACAGACAATCATAAGTTATGCTGTTTTCCACGTGTTTTGAATTTTCGTACAATTTATAACGCTAAATTCAAACCTATGGTCAACAATGCCAGTTAGGATAGGTTCATTTCTAGTACTTACAGACCACTGGGACTGGAATTGATTCTCTATCTTTCTTCTCTGCATTCTTCGTAGCCATGTTCATTGCATGGCTCATACACAATCACGACTTTGTTCAATATATTCCGTAGCGAAATTGAATTTTCTATTTTTCTAATTTGTGCAGTAAATAAGTTTTCATTCGTAAAACGCGAAAATCTACTAAAATTTTCTAATGTTGCAGTGACTTTTCTATTTAATAAACAAACATTTCTTACAATCTTGCAGGTGAAAAAGAACCTATGCTAAATCACAACCGTGATGAGACGCCAGGTCCACCTCCTGTTAGAAATCGGAGGCAGAGTGCAATAGATAGAGCTGCAAGACTTGTTGATATTCATCACACGGTAGTACACGTCTCTACCGAAATAGCAAATACAGGTAATTGCTATCTCTCTGTTATATCTAAAAAGCTTTCCGAATTAAAATGCTCTAAATTAAAGTCGTCTGGAGAAAAAACCAATTTCTATAAAATTTAATCCACATGATGTCCATTATACATCTGCAACCCTCAGATTCTTATTGCACAACTTATTTAAACTAAATCATCTTCCCCATGCTTGAAAACCAGGTCATTACATCAAATATTCAGTTTGTTTTTTTCATTCCTTACACAACATATATTACGTACATTTTTTAAAAATTTCTTGAAACAACAAGTTCAATACCGACAGCTGTAATTAATCGACTAAAATACCGGCATAATTCACAATGGTGTGAACTTTACCCAGAAGTCGTTTATGACAGAATTATCATCATTTTGAGGTACTTTGAACAACTTCAATTTGTGGAGAGTGTGTTATCGACGATGTCAACCGTCAGTTATAAAAAGGTACCCTAAGATCGAATAGAGTTAGCATGTCTTACATACTAGTGAATTGATCTTTAATAATCGTAGTGGTAGTTACCCCACAAAGCAATATATAAAATCTTAGAGCGTTTGCCTTCCAATGAGGTGAACAAGGTTCGAATACCAGCGATGGCTGGTCGATATGAATTCCTCACCTAGTTCGCACCAACCACAGTGCTGACGGATCATGGGTTAGAGTCCCCTTGCCGTCAAACTAAGCATGGAAGGTTTCCGTGGTTTTCCTCTCCATGTAACGCAAATGCGGGTTAGTTCCTTCAAAAAGTCCTCCGCGAAGCCAAATTTCTCCCCATACTTAATCCAGGAGTTCCCTTGTCCTCCGGCTTGGGTTCAAAATTACAAGGCCAGGGCATTGAACATTCGTAGTCATAAACCTAAAATTAGGTAAGATGTTCAACGACGGTTATAAAAAAATAAAATAAAATATATAAAATCCGATATGAGAATCGAAAGTTAAATAAGAAGTACAAAAAATAAATGACAACTACTACTAATATTAAAATAATTATAACTACTTATAGTTAAAGCTTATAGTTTACGTCGAATGTACCGGTGCGAATTGTACCAATCCACTTTAAACAAATTATTTACATAAACTTCTATAAAAGCACAGATGATTCACTTTTGAAGCGTAAGCATCACTTCAAATCAAATGCTATGGACTTTTACATTAAGACTCACTTACACTGGAAAAAATATCGGTGCACAAAATGAAAAATAAAAAGTGAAAAATTGCAACAACTCGAATATCTTCTGGCCTGAAAATAAGGGTTTAAATAGTATTGAAACGCTCACTAATTTTTTTTTTTTTTTTTTTTTTTTTTTTTTTTTTTTTTTTTTTTTGGTTTGTGAAGGTCTTTAATGAATTTTGATTTATCGCTCAAATTTTCACACACAAAGATATAGTCTCAAGAGTTCAAAGGTCTTGTATTAAAACACAAAAACGTATTTTCTTTGTAAATTTACCTTTTATTTTGAAAAAGTCAGATTCTTAACGCTGAAATTAAGTGAAGTAGCCACAATCTGAAAAACATGATCCAAATAGTTTAGTCAGGAGAGAGGTTAGGTTCGCTCAAAGTTCTTTTCACTTTAGTGTGGGTATCTCGTTACTGATAGGTTGTTGCAACGCGATATCTGTTTACGTTAGCAACTGTTCTTTCCATTCCATTTCGAGTAAGTTAAGCCTGTCAAGTATCAATTCTTTTAAGTGATACATTCGATATTCTTACTCAAAGATTCTTTTACAAGGATTTCAATTCTTTCACTATATATTTCTTATTTAACGCAAAAACCGGCATGAAGTCACGTAGAACATAAACTAATTATGCATCGAAGTTTTCAGGTACACAAAACAAAAATATATCATGGTTACAATAAAATACGTAAACAGATAATAAATCTAAGTTAAGTAAAAGATGTAGACGAGAAAGAGTTATATTTCAATAAATTCGATGTGCGATACGGAGCTGTATTTAGTTAACTTCACATTAACTAACATTCAAACTCAAGTGGAGAAACTTAGCTCAACTTCAACACGCCATTTTGCTTATAAGCGATCAGCTGAAGCAGACGTCATAGGTCACATGTGAGCGTATCTGTGATCTTTTTCTTCTTGAAGTACAAGTACCCAATTATTTATTTATTTTGGAATAACCAGTATATTGCAGCTATTTTAAAATATGTATTAATGAAGGTCATTATAGAATAACCAGTATATTGCAGTATATATACTGGTTATTCCATAAAAAGTATCTATCATAAAAGTATAAAAATTCCGTAAAAGTATTCCAGTAAAATACATATTAAGGAAGGTCATTATTGAATAACTATACCAGTATATTGCAGCCATCTCAAAATACATATTAAGGAAGGTCATTACGGAATAACCAGTATATTGCATCGATCTTTAAATCTGTATTAAGGAAGGTCATAACGGAATAACCAGTATATTGCAGCGATCTTTAAAACTGTATTAAGGAAGGTCATTACATAACCAGTACATTGCAGCGATCTTTAAATAGGTATTAAGGAAGATCATTAATTAATAACCTGAATATTGCAGTGATCTTAAAATATGTATTAAGGAAGATCATTATGTTCGCAAACCACAATCTCCTTGATATTTCTTTGTATTCCTTCTCACCAATTTCTGATACATTGCCCTGACATTTTTCGAAATACCATTCAAGTTTTATATTGGTCGCATTTACAGAATTTTAATAAATGTAAAGTTCATAATTGTGCTCAAATTTTTTCTGTATCGAGAAAATGTAGTTTACGAAATATTTTTCCTTATTAATAGTTTAAAACAAAACTTTGAAGTTTGAAAGCAGAATATTGAAAAATATTAGTTATTCATAAAAAATACACACAAAAAAAGAACTTTTTTTTTCACCTATTCATAATGAGGCACAACTTCTCCACAAGGGATTTGGAGAAAAAAAACTAGTGGGCAAAAATCGCATTAAAATTGGGACAAAGCTTTACTGTTAGAAAATATAGATTAAAACTTATAGTTTGTGTATAGTTCATAGATAAAAACACATAAAATTATGTTTTAGAAGGGGTCAATCGAGGCATCAATACATATAGGCAATCATACAACAATAAGCAATTATAAAATACCCATCCATTATTAACGGTCAATGGTTGTTTCTTTGTTTGTTTTTTTTTACACTTTAAACTTTTTTACACTTTTGTTTCTTTAAGGTAATGGCCACATTTTTCCAAAAATGGCATTTCTTCTTCAAAACGTTTCAAGGTATTTTTTCCAGATAGTTACTTCATTAGTTTCCGGAATTTCCGATAATACAATCCGAGAAAACAGTACATTAAATAGATACATATTATTGCTAACATAGAATGTTAAAGTATGTAGCCCTCTAAAATAATTGTTAAATGTTGCCTATTATATTGCCCCAAGTCCTTCATAGATAAATATAAAGTTATAATTTTTAGCGAATGGTGCATTGTTCATAAGCTGTTTTTTAAGTATTCATTTTTTCTAAGCTAAGTTATGCAAAAAAGATATTGATATTTTCTCCCTTCTTCTATTATTCAACACTTTTATACTTAAATCCTTTTCTCCCAGCAAACAACGAAAATTCTTTAAACATACTTTTCTTGATAAAATGAAGAAGAAAAATTTTTTTTGCTGAATATTTTTACTTTACAATTCAATCCTATTTCTTTATTCGATAAATTATTCATTGGGATGAAAGGAACTACATGTCAGCTTCAGTTAAACTTAAAAAATAATGTTTTTATTTCACAGAGAGATTTTGAAAAATAAAGCATGGTAACATTGTTATAAGGAAAACTTGAACAAAATCAGATCCTAAAAATTTCTCTTTTCCTAAGCAGCTATTGTAAAAAAAATTGCTTAAATGTTTAATTGAATGATAAATTAATCTTTTAATTTCAAAAATTAATATCATTAAATGTGAAAGAAAAGAAACCATATCTTCACTGTTAAATCAACTCCTGAGTCATGCGATTTCTCATTCATAGCAATAAATAATTTTAGAAGGCCGGGATAGCCAGATCGGTAGGGGGCTGGGCCCATGTCCGAGAGTTCGAACCACGCAGGCCGAAGACTCCCCGTGTAGTAAAGTGACTGATGCACGCTAAATCTGTCGAGTCACAAAAGTCCTCCATATCCCCATAACAAATCAATACCTCTGGGGGTACTGGATTGGAGATCGATAGTTCTCTGATTCACGTCAAAATTACGATCTGTGGATGAATGAATGGATGTATGAATGGGTCTGCCTTATAAACAGGTGTGACGTATGATGTGGCGAAGTCGAATTATTGACCATAGATGGCGCCACTGAAAAATAAGAATTGCGCACTCTGCCTTAAATTTGCTCGGTTTCACCAAGCAGGCTTGCCCGTGCGGCAAGTAAAATTAGAACCAACCAACCAATAATTTTAGAGGTTTAAGAAACCGGCAATAAATTACTAGCGAAAAAGAATGTTTTTGAACACCCTACATTTAAAAATACAGAAATAATCTTGTATCTCATGTCAATTACGTTAAATATCATATGGAATAACTACACAAAATTTCGTAAACCTAGCTTAAAAGTTTATGGAAATATGGTCATTTTTATAGAAAAAAAAACTTTTTATATTTACGTTTTCTTACTCTAACTGCCGAAATATTCAATAAAATTAAACAAAATTTTTAGAGTAATTTTTAACTAACAATAAAAAATATTTCAAAACAAGAAAAAAAATCGTTACAAATTCCGCAAGAAATGCGTATTTGAAGTAATTCTTTACTACGAAATGGGCGGAAAATATTTTTAAAAATTATTTCATATTTTTATTTTGAATCGTATATGGTAGTTTCTGAAAAAAGTCTGCTTTGAATGCCTTGAAAATGTTAAAGTTTAAAGCAAATTTTTAGTAGTTTTTGTATTCTATTAAAAATTCTAAATGATAAGGGATTTTCCACATATTTCATTTTGTATCATAAAAAAATTTCATGACAAATGAGAATACCCTACAATGATTGCCAAAACAATATGTGACGGTATTAGGAAATAAAACATGTGAGATGAAACATGATGTAACAGCGTATGATCCTATATAATTTTTAATAAATCTTGTTTAATAGTACAAAATTTAATTTGTGGAAAACCACATACCATTAAAAGCTTTATTTCCATATCAACAAAAACTACTTAGAAAATTTCTAGAAACCTTTTAAATTTTCAAGATATGCAAATCGGACTTTTTACATAAGTTATCAAATACGATTCAAAACAATCTATTAAAAAATTTCATGTTAAAAAAAATTTCATGTTTTCTGCGCAAGCGCAGTGTGAAAATATTGCGCTGCTCATATCTTGCAAAATTTTTAACGATTTGTTTTGTTTTTTTTATGTTTTTTAATTATGTTAAAAATTATGTTTTTTTGTAATTAATTTTAAATTACTCTAAAATTTTTTAATCATTTTGTTTAATATTTCTGCAGTTAAAATAAGAAAACTAAGTTTAAAAAATATATATATATATAAAAAAGTTCATATTTCCATGAATGTTTAAGCTAGGGAAACTTATTTTGCGCTTTTATTTCATATAATAATCAACGTAATTTACATAAGGTACAAGATTATAGCTGATTAATTTTTTTTTTTTTTTTTTTTTTTTTTTTTGCATAGGATGTTTAAAAATATTCTCTTTTGTTCGTAATTTATTGCTGGTCCCTCAAACCTCTAAAAACTTTAAGCTTTATTGATACGTATGAAAAATCGCCTGACTTAAGCTTTTCTACAGTTTTAAATGAATTCTCTAAGTAACCCTGTGGGGATAGTAGTTAACGACAATGTCAACATTCATCTATGAAAAAGTACTCCACATTAGAATTGAGTTAACATGTCTTATGTACTAGCAAATTCGAATAGTATTTTTGTAGTGGTAGACGCACTACAGTACTCCCCCACCAGAATTATATCTGAGATAGAATTTGATGAACAGATGACATTAGTTGATTCATTGCTGTTCTGCGGGAAGCCAGGAGAGCTGTATTAAGATCATCGTACTTTTAAATATTGATCGTGAGAGCTGTATTAAGTTCAGGATCGTGGCCGCTCCTGTGCTGATATTAGTAATCAAGTGTATGCAAGCCGACGTTGTGTGTGCTCGAGACTGAGAAGCAACTGCGCGAGGAGACGAATAATGTCACAGTCACAAGTAGCAAGTAAACTGTTCAATGGAGACCATCTATCGAAGTAGGCGTGTTCAAATCGAAGTGGACGTTTCCGTGAAGGTAGAGGTGTTCACATCGCGACCGGGTCACCAATGTGGGGATGGTAGTTAACGACAATGTCAACCTTCATCTATGAAGAAGTACTCCACACTAGAATCGATTTAATATGTCTTATACACTAGAGAATAGGAATTGTGTTTTTGTAGTGGTAGACGCATTACAATCACTTACTTTATTTCTTGAGAAATATGAAAAAATGAGTATTCTCTGACTAGTTTATTCTGAATAAAATAAGTGGCCATTTTAAAATATAGGGTGCTGCAAAAGATATATACACACTTTGATCTACTATAAAAACTCATTTCTTGTTCTACAAGAACATTATTTACATTTTCATCAGAAAGTATACTTTTATATTTTCCATTTCCAGAAATTTCTAAAATTAGGATGGAAACTAAACTTACAATGATAGTTCATTGCTTGTACTCTTTTTTTCATCCTTTATTTAGAAGAGAAAACTTCCAAATCGATTACTACATATAAAGCTAACTATTATTAAGAATACACTAATTTAATTACTCAAGAAATCAAAAATTGAGTAAAAAACCTATTTTAATAGGGACTTTCTTCATGAAATTTCCCGATTTTAGGGAATCTTCTAAAATGAACAACTATTTTAATTTCGATGAAATCAGAAGATCCGTTAAAAAGACAATTTCAAATAATCAGTCTACTGGGAAATCCAGTGGATGTGGCAACTATGCTGTATATTTATGTATTGTAATACTATATTTATATATTAAAAATATAAAAAATGGAATAACAAAAATGAAGACCAAAATTTTAAATACAATAAGTCAAATTGGAAAAGTGCAAAACCAAACAAACCAGCAAAAACCAAAATTGTCGTTAGCACACAATTTAAATAAATATGGGAGAACTTAAATAAAGACCAAACGAAATTTCAAAAATAAGCATGTCAGTAAAAACAATACTTCTTCAGGGGACACATCGCCCTGTAGTCAGTAGTTCAACCAAAAACTGACTGTGCCCCGAGGAAGTACTGTTTTTACTGATATGCTTATTATGGAAATTTCGTAAGGTTTTTATTTAAATTCCCTCATATTCATTTAAATGGTATATTTATATATTCTAATACTATATCTATATATTGTAATATAAATTAATTTTTTTTAAAAAATGATTTCTTAGGTGATCCCTTGAAATCTCCCGAAAGGACAGGGAACGGAAATCCAGGAAACAACCTGAATCCCAAGCAAGATGTGCAAGCTTCTAACTCACCTGGATCTACAACTATGCGTATGGATGCGTGAATACTTCCACAAGCGACTTCACGTGATTCATTTTAACCAATTAAGTTTCTCGCAAACAATTGCAACTTAAATATATGGTACTAAAAAGAAAGTGACAAACTTCCAATACAGCTAAAAAGTTATATGGGTTCTTGTTGAAGGAGTTGTTAAATTTTATAAATTAAAAGAAACGAGTCTTATAACACTGAGCGTTAATGTGATAAAACACAAGCAAAGAAGTTATTCTGCCAAGGATATGCTGTGGACCAATTTAGCGAAAATATATGTATTAAACTGGATTTAATTTTTCTAAATTTTAATTCCGATAGATTGTTGTTTACCTTTTAAATTTTTTTTTCCTCTCTTGAAGGAAGATATGGCTTTAAAAACATGCAATCTGGACAAAAATTACCAGATACACATCTTTGAAGATACTATCTCTAATAAGTTTTCTACAAACAAGGCAATGAACTTAGCTGTTGAAATATGTACATGTCTTCGCTTTGACTTTTAAAAATAAGAAAAAATTATTTTGCAAAATATATTATATAATAAGGACCAAAATAAGAAGTGTTTAACAAGGTCGTGACACTGCCTTATATGAAAAGATAGCACAAGACAAAAAGTCTTATACATTGCCAAAATTAATACTCATACAAAATTATTTATTTCATTGGTTTGTCAAATAAAACCCAAAGAGAGGCTTTTGGTTTCAAAATAAGTTCAATTGATTATTTTCAATTTACTTTGGAAATACAAAAACACCAGATCATAGAATTAAAATTTTATATATTTCCTTTTTATATTAGTAATAAAATATTCCCTATCTAAAAGTTTAAGTAATATGTTTTTACTAAAGAAAAAATACAAAAAGAAGTAATTTATTTATTAAAAAAAAATTAAAATAATGAAAGTATTAATTCAGATTAAATCAAGGATATTAAAGAATAAAATCGGTTTCCAAAAAGCACTTTGGGCTCGGTTTGATACCAAAAGCCTTAATTATATCATATGCCTTAAGTCTACCTTAAATGCACACATAAAAACTTCCATATAATGTTAATAAAATGTTAACTACCAAAAAAAAAATTTTTTTTAATTTATGTAACACTTGGAATATTAACAATTAACATTAGGACTACAATTTCAATTGTTGAAACGTAATTAACATCTATCATAATAAAATAACATTATGGTAATAATTAGATGCAGTGCAGACCTATTTATCTTTAAATAAATTATTCAACTCAAAACGTCATCTACTGATTGGATTTATATGACTGATGCAAATTTTTATGGCATAAATATCTAAAAATAATTTGCACCTATACAACCAAAAGCTAAAACTGTTATGATAGATGTTAATTATGCTAGTAATTAACACCTATCATAACAGTTACTAACTATTTTACAGTTATTAATTACGTTTTAAATTACATTAGGTATTAATGTTTTTTTGGTTCAAAAACAATGCGTAAAAACAGTTTACACGAGAAGTGAAACATCTTCTTTGCAAACATTTATAGAATTGATGATTTAATATTACCATTAAAAATGACAATACTTTAAAATAGTTTTTTTATTGAGAATCATAGCATAAAAGCTGATTACTGATTTTAAACAGCTAAATTTCATTAATTATATTTTTAATTTCACAAAAAAAAAGCAGCTACTTTACATTTTTTATTTCCAATTCCAGTCCTTCATCATTAGAATTCATTAATTATTGAACAAAAATTAATGATAAAAAATGCAATATTTATCATTAACCAGTCTTTTATAATGATTATCATTATTCATTCTCCATCCCTGGAAAACATAAAAGCTGTGAAATTTACAAAAGTTTTAAACATACCTGGGATACCAACTTTCCTTAATTTTCATATATATATAAAATTTTGGGTTATATAAAGAAAATTCTAGCTGATATTTTTTTGGCTATTTTAGACACATAGAATTAATCAGAAATTTTATCTGAACTAACTTGCAAGTCCGAAATAATTTTTCAAATTGAATGAAAATTTGCAGAAAACTTAGCACTTAACTATAAACTTGAAGGAAAGCTTTTTTAATGACATTAATTGGTGGTTCAAATTAGTTTGAATGGCTTCTATATTTGGTCCTATGCATTTAAAAATACACTATTATAGAAGTTATTCAAATACCAAAGATTGTAATAGCGATCCTAAATTAAACTACTGATAATATTTAAATTCCAATAATAAATTAATATTTTAATATGAGGCAAAACTTTTGAAGAATTCTTCTATTTATATATTTATTTATTTTATTTATTTCTTGAGATTTAAAAAATAATAATTTTTCTGGTCCAGGTTTTTAAAGAATAGTAATTTAGACTATTTAAACTGATATTTAACTGTGGCACTTTGATCTGGAATAATACTATCATAAATCAAGCTAACTCCTCATAAAAATGTACCTCATGAAGTAAAAATACATCTTTTTTAAATTAAAAGTCATAAAATTAGATTGAAGATCATTACATCTTTTACATAGTCTGTGTTAATCTTCACATATTTTTAAGAAGTGCAAATTATCCAACATTTTAGAAAACATAATAAAAAGAACTGTTATAACCTTTTGCATCTCTCATATAAGTCGAAGAATACGATGTATTATATAATATAATCTGTATTATATAAGTGTTGGCGTCAATGTCAGTCACTGAAAGTGGTTTGTCATGCAGGAATATTGTATGACTAATTATATCTGGAAGAAATAATTCTGTGAATTAACAGACATTCCTATTCAAAACATCTCTTTTGGTGCTTATGATATGTACAAAAATGTGATCCCTGTCATACATTATGTGTCTTGTCTTTATTTCTGATACATACCAAAAATTACAATTCTCATTATATTTCATAAAAAAAACTGTACTTTTTTTAAACAATAATTAAGTAGGTGACAGTTAAAACTAACAAATAAAAATTGGAAATCAGGTGTACCATAAAAACTTTTTAAATTCAAAGTTTTAAGATGCTAAAAAATTGTCACTGTAATCACAAATTTACCAAACAATTTTTCAATGAAGTTGAAAAATATTGGTGACACCTAGAATAGACATGGAGTTAAATTTTATTGGTAGGGTCAAAAATATAACTTTCAATATTTTTGAAAGCATAAATGTAAAACAAACTTTAGTTTTCAAAGACAAGAATGTGAAATTTATTATATGCAGTAACAGTAAAAATAAAAAAAAATGACATATAAAATGTAATATTTATGTTTCCCGGAATATATGTGAAAACCTTAATTTCATTTAACCATTCTCAAATACACATATTTTCAAGCCTACCATTAGGAAAGGCCATTAAGTAGATTTTAGGTTAGATAAAGGTTTTGATATAGATTCCTCACAATCTAAATGTTATATTTTATATTGCATTTTAAACTCAACAGTTTTGCACTTAAAAACTAAAATTTATGATCTAAAAAAAATTAACTGATCTAAATAAAACTTTAGACTTAATCTAGGAAATCTATATATTTTTAATTTGAAATTTTGGAAAATATATGAACATAGTGGCAACTTTAAATAGACTTGAAATTTTGACATTCAAAAAAGTTTTTATAGATACATCCAAATTATACCAATAAATATATATCATATATAGAGTGAATGATAATTTTATAAGTTAATTTTATGGAAAAATTAAACTGCATAATTATTTAAACAAGTAAATATTCTTAAATAAATTAGCATTTTTCCAATTCGGGGAATATTTTTAAGCCATTATAATGGGCAAAAATTAGGTTTAAATATAAATTCATCCATTATTAGTTATTAACTAAATTCTATGAAAATATATATTGCTTTCAATGACAGCAATAGTCTACTCATCATAGTAGTAACGTAAAAGAAATTACTACTATCAGTAATCATGCATGAGTAAAAAAATTACTACCATTCAAAATATTTGGAAAAGTCAATCTACATCTACTAGATAATACAAAAAAAGCACTTTTTTGGGGGGTACAAAATTCTTTGAAATCATGCATAGCCAAAATTACAATTCTTTCTTCGAAACAGAAAAGACATTTAAAAAAAGAAGAAAAAAAAGAAAACGTTTTATCTTGTAAGTCAGTATTTAAAAAAATTAAATATATACAATGATAATCTGAAATTAAGGAACTTCATATACTTTATTGTTGAACTGAAAAGAAAGGTCAATATATTCTGAGCACTCATACCTGGCACGCAAAGGATTTGACACACAAATTTTTCAACCCCAATGGCAGCTTGAAGCCCACTCAGTTTTATATCAATGGGTACCAGCTTGTCTGGGAAGTAAAGTTGGCCTGTGCACAATGCTGCCCACTATCATCCCGTTGCTTATGAAAGTGTGGAGCCTTAAGCTCCATTACTGACTACAACAGGCAGTTCTGCCCTACCAGCATTCCACATGGAAATGTGTTGTCCTGATTTCCTTTTTTTCTTTCGTTAACTACCCTTCTATTCTTCTTTATTGCTTACCTTCTAGGCAATAAAGAGAAGTAGACATGTTTTGAGCTCTTTTTCCTTCATTTAAATATTGAAGAAAAAAAATTCTTATTTTCTAGTTTATTTTTCACCTTAGTTTTCTTACAATATTCATTACACACACAAATATTGCATCTGAAAAGAATTATTTGGAAATAATTTAATAATAATATGTGATTTTTACAGAAAATATTTAAAAAAATTTGATCCATCAAAGCATTTTATTTCATCACTGGAAACCCCATCAATTCTCTTAGATCAAAAAAAAATTTTAAATCTTTGAATTTGTGGGCATGAACTTTAAAAAGGTTTTTTATCAGTAAATAATTTTAAAAAATGATACTATAAAGCTGATTAAAAGAATGATCTTTATGAAAAGCTGAAAGCAAACTTTGACTTTTTTATATTTAAATAAGAGTTAAATGCATGCAAACTACAAAGATTTAAAACAAAGTTTAATACTGTAAACCTCTGAAATTTTTATTTAAATTTTAAAAGGCAAATGCAGAAGAAATTTCTACTATAAGTAATCATACATATTTTTAAAGAAATTACTAGACCCACATGAAAATACACCATTAGTGAATGATCCCCAAATCAAGTTCAAGAATTATAGTACTTATTCTATAACTAGAAGAGTGCAACAAAAGTACAAAACAGTAACAAAAATGGTGGTGCTTCACCAACGATGAAATTAACAAGTGAAATAAAACTTTCTTTTGCTATTAGGGAAAAAAATTTGCAATGTTTTGTTGGTCTCCACGAACAGTGAAAATTCAAGAGATTTTTCAGTTCAATTTCAGAGGGTGGAAAATGAAGTATGAAGTTGAGAATCTCTTGCAAAATTGTTCATCAGAGAGCGAGAATCCTTCCACAAACTCAGTTCGTCCACACATGGACCTGTTTCATGAAACATGTGAAATGATTCACACTTTCATACGCTACAGACCGATGGTACCCCAAAACGGATTGTGGTTGAATGAAATCGAATTAAGCACTTTTCATTAAATCGAAAATAAGCGCTTTTTAAAAACACTACGCACCCTGTAATCGTGCTTATGTTCATGCAAATCTAATTTTTTGTATTAATTGTTTTATAATATATAAGGTATTTTTAAAACTAAAAAGAATTTAATAGCGTATGTAGCAAACTGCAAACCCCTCCCTTATCTTTAGCTACATATTTGAACGGAGCATACTTAACTTAAATATCCCATAAGAAAAAAAAATAGGAATGTAGCGAGAGAGATTACCTCACTCGTCAAGCTATTATCAGGTTAATCCAAGCAAATATCGATTTAATCTGGTTTTGTGCACGCACTTTTCACCTTTTTATAAGACTAGTGCAACAACCTTTCATTACTTTGTTAATTAAAGCATTGTTTATATTCAAACTGCATAAGATAATGAACTTTTATAGCTTGAATTAACAAGGACAACAGAAAAATGTGGAAACTAATGCACAGACAACTTTTAATCAGTTACAAAGCTTTATAGAATCTGCAATGAAACTCTTTTATGCACAGTATTCAGTTTCATTTATTATACTAACTTTTACAAAACTAAATATACTTTAAATTAAAAAAGAATACAAATACAAAGTTAAAAAAAATTTAAAAAAAAATTTTTTTAATGATGACAGCAATTAAAAAAGGTTATTTGTTGCTATAGTTAGGTAGTTTCAATTTTTTGCAATGCTATAAAATAAACTATTGCCACCAAATAATGTAATTTAAAAATAATTAAGGAAAAATACCATTCAACAAAGGAAAATTTCATCACTTCCATTAGAAGCAACTTTTTTTGAGATCAACATAAAATAAATAAATACAAATTTAATACGCATTTTTGAACATTGGAAAATTATTTAGCATTTTATTGTCATTGGAAAACTTTAAAACTAGCAATTTCAATTTTCCATCAATCAAATTTAACACTATTAAGATAAACAAAACTGGTGATAAGTACTTTTCACTAAATAAGTTTTAAATGTAGAACAAATATACTTTTTTAATAAGTTAACTTGAAAGAAAAAAGGCTGGAAATTCAGATAAACATGATTAAAAATAAAACATTAATATAAATATAAGCAATAATAAGAAGAAAAAAATTTAAAGGAAAATCGTGGAAAAAAATTGTTCAGAAAAAATTGGTTACATTAAAAATATATGCTAAAAGTAAACAATTGAGTACAAATTAAATTAATTTTTACTATTTTCATAACATACTTAATTTCTACATTTATTCAATTTTTAAATATATTATTATAATTTAGTTAATTTCATATAGCTACATTAAAGTAATTCAAAAGCTACGAATTATTTGTAAAACAATAATATGAAATCAAGCACCAAATAATATACTACTAATAAAATTTGGGGGAGAGGTATAATTTTACACAAAAATATTATTGGTACTAAAATTTGTGCAGCAAATTATGAGGATAATAAGACCTAATTTGAGAATTACTGCCTGAAACACTTGTATTAAACATCAAATATTCTAGAAAAATAAAATTAATCATAACTTTATGAATTGCTGATGAAAAATTTAACAATGAAACCAATGTTATTAATAATAAAAATGAAACTACTGATTTAACAATCAATGTTGGGAACATGAAAAATCAATACACGAACTATGAAAGTATATAAAACTATTAGATTTTTTAAACACAGCACATTTTAAAAAGAAAACACAAAAATAATATTCTTCGTTTTTTTACAAAATAAAAAATAGACTGAAATGCTTTCAGATAAATAAAAAAATATTTCAAATATTGAACTAAACATAGAATCTTTTGAGTTCTCAATATACAAACTTTTAGTAAACACAGAAATAAATCTTAAAGTCTTTGAAATCACAGATAAAAGTATTCTAAACAAAATACTTATTTATAGACAAGAAAGTTATCAGTTCCTGTATAAGAAGAAGCAAATTGCATGCCATCTTCAGTAGGATCCGTAAATGCTAGTTCTTCCAGACTCACCACTAGACCAAGGATGAAATTACTTCTGAAAACGAATTTTAAAAGAAATTATTAAATATTGAGAAAAATCTATTAAAAAACAACTCAATATGAACAAAAAGATACAAATATAAAAGATAGTAACACAATTATATGAAAGAAAAAAGAAAACATAGAAATGAATTCTATGAGTAAATTATAAATAAACCTCAGAAAAGCATGCACCCTCCGAGCTAAACAGTTGTTCGCCTAGAAGATGGACTAATTAGTTGAAAAATATAACATTATTAGTCGTTTTAAATTAAGAGATATGATGGTTAAATAAATAAATAGAAACAAGGAATCACATTAATATTTATTTTAAATTTAAGCAATTTCAAGGAAATAATAAAAAAATACAATATTTATTTTAAATTTAAACAATTCAAAGGAAATTATTAAAAAAAATACAATATGTATTGTATTATTTACATAAGTCACTTATTAAATATTACATAGATCCAACAACAACAAAAAAACTAAGAGAACTAAGTTTTAAATTATTCATCTCATTAGATAATAGTGATGCATTTTCAATTCTTACAAAAACTTTGCATTTAAAAATTGAAAATAAAAAATTAATACATAAAAGTGTTGAATATCTGCCTCAAAAGGATTTAAAGGAGCCTTCTAAAAGGTAAATTACTGGCCAAGTTTGGTTGAGCATCTGCATTAGTAAGAGAATATTGTTTATATTAAATAAACTAAAAATATACTTTCTTATATATATATAGGCATATATCAATTCAAAAGTTGTACATAAACAATGCATTTATTTCGTATAGGAAACATTAGAAATATCTTTTAAATGTAATTAATACTGCTAAAAAAATTATAGCTTTAAAATAATTTAGAAAACTATAAGTNATAAATTGATTCTGATTTTCGAATTCTGTTTTCCTTCTTAAGTAATCAGTTTTGCATTTTCTAATTTTAAACGTTTTAAAGTATTGTATTTTCTGCAAAGAGATTACAAGGTTAACCGACAAAAAGAATTTAGTGTTATATAAACAATGATGTTTATATAACAATCACCACCAACAATTGCTTTCAATATGTCGGTCTAAACACTTTGGCATGCGGCCCTTCATTGGTCAATCTGCTGTGCATGTGGCCCTTCACTGAAAAAGGTTGTGCACCCCTACTTTAAAATAATTTAGAAAACTATAAGTGTTCAAGTATATCATGCAAAATAAAAATTTACAATAAAAAGTAGTTCCAGTACATTACAAAATAAAAAGTTTCAATAAGATACTAGAAAATTATATCGATTTTATTCCATTTATAGTATAGCTTCCTTCTACTAATAACTTTCTTTAATTCAATTTGAAATAATCTTTAATAAAATTAAAGGTAGGACCTCAATTACAGTACTAATAAGGTATTTTCAAAATAGAACAACAACAAAAATAGTGTTAGAAACTTAGAATTTGTTGTAATAAGATACAGAAAAAGGTACAAAAAAAATTTTTTAAAAACATTCACAATTAATACTTTTTTTAAAATATTAAAACTATTTATGTTTTTAATAAGAAGAAATGATAACATGGTATGGGAATAAATTTAGTTATTAACATGTTTAAAATAATAATTTTGAAGAATATAAGTATTGGTCAGTTTTTAACTTCCAGCAAAAAATAAAAGTGAAACAAAAATATCTTTCTTAGCTAGTAACCATGAGAGAATGATGGGAATTGAGAGTTTCAAACTAAAGATAAAATACCGATTTAAAAAAACCCAAAATTAATTAATATATAGAAACAAAACTACAAGCGTTTATTTCAAAATATAAAGTTTGAAAAAGAAAAATATCGATATTTCAGTGAGAAATAACGTTTTTTTGTAATTGCAGGTGGCAAGATTTGCAAGTGAGGTAATGAGATTTTATAGATTTAAAACTTTAAATAAAAAATACTCATTTCAAATAATGCTTCAAACTCATGAGCTAATTTAATAACTACATTTTCTAACTATACACTGAACAAATAACTTATTTATTTTTTCATGAAAAAAAAAGCTTCAATATCCTTCATTTACATCATTTTAGCCTGTTTACAGAGAGTTACTAGCTAGCTGTTGCTGGCGGTTTTTGGTAGCATGTAAGGACTTTCATTTCAATTTTAAGTATTTCAAGAGATATACACAATATTGTATAAGTTCTCCATGCATTGAATCTTAGAAGTACTTTAAAATCTCACCAGCAACCAATATACCGCCATAAGTATGAGTTAGGGCATTTCAGCATAGTAGCCAGAAAGGTTACAAAGAAAATATTTATGCAAAATTTATGAAAATAAATAAGAATAATAGGTGTTTCAGAAAAACTACCTTAAACAATCTACCATACGAGAAGCAATTTTTTGTTTCCGACACTTTCTTGCAACCCAAATTCTGTTTATGCCACAAATTGCACGGACTGTTTTTGAACTGGCATAATAGCTTTTAGATGTACCTGTCTCATGTAACACAACTGGTGAAGCCTAAAAATATTCAAAACAAGTCAATTTTTTTTAACGGAACTTTATTGAAATAAAACATTTATCAATGAAATCATAAAAGAAAAAACTGAAAATATATGTAACTTTTAAACAAAAAAAAGAAAAAGAAAACAAACTTGATTTTCTCAAAAAATCATAGACAATCAAACCATTTCAAGGAGAATATAATATCAATTTTATAAATTTAATAACACTTACAAACACTAAGCAACATAAAAATTGGTTGCCATGTATTGATGACATTAAAAGAAAAAAGAAAATATGAAATAATTATTAAATTCACTTATACAGAATCAATATGCTCCCGAGAATAATTAATCTATACCCAATGAATAAGAATTAGAGCTGAGGCCCCGTACATTCATAGTAAAGAATAGTGGAGAATCAATATAGGCTAGTTCTATTATCATCATAACAATAACCGATAAGATAAAAAAAATTATAATAATAACATAACACAAATACACAGAGAAATTAGAACTTAGATCTGGAACTTCTCAAATGAACTCTTCTGAAATGAGAAGAAAAAAAATGAGAGGATTCTCAAAACAAGTACACTATAGGGAAGGAAGCTGAAATAATATGGTAAAACAGTGAAAATGAATATCAGCCAACCAGAAATGGGATTACAACTCACAAATTTTAGTGCATGAGAAAACTAACTTTCTATACTGAGTAAAAATGGTATCAGAAAGAAAAAACATCCTAAACATCTTTAATCTATGAATTGTCCGAATCCAATAATTATTTAATAAAGTGACACTTAATCATAAAGAAAATTACGAATTTGTCAACATCATCCAATGTGCATACAGTTGTTTAATAAAATCAATCATGGAATAGCCAATATTGCCAGGAGATAAATAAATGTGATGAGACCAAATTTTTATTTCAGAGAAATGCTGAAAACCTAAAAACTATTACTAATATAAATAAATTAAAAGGTGGTAAATTAATTCTTTTTACTAACATCCTAAATAATTTATTCTAAAACCCAAATAGAGAAAGCATAGTGTATTCACATATTTCAATTAAGTTTATGCAATTTATTTGAAAAATTGAAAATTTAATTATTTTGAAAATGGATTATTAGTCAGAAATATTCATTTGTTGATTGTCTTGCTAGAAGGCACCCCTAGACTGAAAGTTCAAAGGAGTTAAAAGGTTAAGGATATTCTGTTCCAATTACATTATATAATGCCAACCAGCTAGCATGGTGGTAAGGGAGCTGACCTCCTTTCACAGAGGTTCTGGGTTTGAATACCGGTCAGAGGCTTTCTTTCTCGGTACTATCTATTCTTACAATGAGGGTAACATTGACAGACCTAGTATGATATACCCTGAAAGAATGATGAACACAACTGACCTTCGGATCATACCCGAAAGACGAATATATATATATATATATATAAAACTTATTTAATTACTCATTTAATTTATACAAATCTTGATCTTGTTACACACATAGCAAAAAGTTTTAGTTTATTTTAAAAGTGACATTTTATAATGTATAGACAATAGTAATAACCAATAATTTTTTTAGTTCAATAAAAGACAAACATTAATGAAATAAAACACATCAGTTACTATTTTATAAACAAACCTAATACAATAATGATTTTACACAATTTATTTGTAACATCAAATTGTTAATAAACTTAGGAAAATCCAGAAATGCATTTTGGTCAGAGTGTATTATGTGTCTTAAAAATTTTTCAGCTATTAATATGAATGCTCTTATTTCTTCTTGTCTCTTCTGAAGCTATTAAAATTTTTCTTGGTGTTTTTATTTAAAATCATGCCAATTGAAATCCTTTTTAAGTCAAAAATCTTCTTATTGCCAAAGAATAATGAAACACTTCTATTGTTTTTCAGTAAACTTTAACTAAGTTGAGTCTTACACTTACACTTAAACACAAGAAAAAGTTACATTTCTGCTGCAATTGTGACACTAAATACAAAATGAATGTGTACTTCTTGAATTATTATTAGCACTATTCACTTAATTAAAAAGAATATGGCACTAAGTGTAACGTAAAATTTTGATAAACAAAAAAAAAATTCTTAAGGTTTCGAACTGCGTATTTCTAATATGTAATCTTTTTTACAGCCTTTTTTTTAAAACTATTTCCAATTAAATGTTCAACTTAGATTAACAAAAGAAAAAATATTGCATGAAGTGTCAAACACCAATTATATTTGCGAGAATAAATTTTAAAAAAAATTTTCAACTTTTACATACTTGGGACCTTTATAATTGAAAGATTTAAGAGGTTCAAAATCCAATGGGTTATTATTAGTAGGGGAAAGTTGGACAAAACGGGATACCATTATTGTTTTTATTTACTACGGAAAATCTGTTAAAGAGAACTACACATTATTTTTTTATAGCTACATCACTTTTTGAAGCACAGAAAAAACATATTTTTAACTAATTTTAATGACTGCGAAATAGGAAAAAAAATCATTTTCCAAACTCTTACATATCCCGTTTTAGCATACCTGGGTCGGACAAAACGGGATAGGGTTTACAATGTTTAATCTTTAGTGTGTAACTAACTAAAAACATAATTAATTGACAGAAAACTGTGAACAAAATTTCTAAAAATTGTATTTATGCATCATCCGTGAGTCTTGGGTTTTCCTTCACTAGAGGAAATGCAAACATAGGAGGGATGAATACCCCTGCTGCACTTATGCATGTTTCAACAGTAACCAAAACTCCTCATTCGGCTGAAGACAAGCTACTCACTTGCTTTTTACCTCGTAGACTCAACACTTTTGAAGGCTTGTTTGGCACTGTTAGAATTCCTGTTTCATCAACATTATAAATATCATTTGGAGTAATCCTATGTTTACTTAATAGAGAATTCAAAAGTTCAAAAAACTGCTTAACTGCAGTGTGATTAAACCCTTTTTGCTCGCACCATACCCGTGGGTTCTGGATTTCGGAGGCTAAGTTCTTCATGCCTGCCAAGAAATGATTACAACCAACACTTCCCAACCATTTTTTTCCCTGTGTTAATATTATGCTTAATATTGTTTCTCTCAGCTAACTCAAGTGCTAGCATTCGTATGTCCATTAGAGTTATACCAAATAATCTCTCTTCTAGAGCCAATACCAATACATGCTTACGAGTTTTTTCTTGTTCAGCATTGAATACTGTCTCTTATCTGTCCAACTTTTTCACTACGGCCAGTCCAGGGGTCAAGGAATTTGTTCGAGCCATTTTTACCATTCTTTCGATATAGTATCTAATAATAATATAGTAAAAGTATTAGGCCAACAAATAAATAGGTGGATAAAACGGGATATTAAAAAAACTCAATCCCGTTTTATCCAACTCGTAAGTATCCCGTTTTGTCAGACTCAGACACTTTTCAAAACAAACATGGCTTCTGCCTAAACATGAAAGAAAAATTAGATTGACTAGACATGAGAATACTCGTTAATAAATGCTTCATCAAATGTAATACTCACCGGAATTGTAATCCTATATATATAGGTAGTACAATGTGAAAAACAAAGCACGTAAATGTAGAAAGTGGCAAAAAAATGGAGTAAAAAAGTTCTCAGATCTACAACTTTCTATCAACTAGTGATTTCGAGACGGGACGCACTGAAAATGATATAATCACAGTCAAATAACAAGTTTCCGTCGGTGTCCGCTAGATAGCTGCAATAGTCTGGTCCCTAGGCGACGTATCCCGTTTTATCCAACTCTCCCCTACTTTACATTAATAAGCAAAAACCGGGAAAAATCAAATGGATTGCAAAATATAAATATTTGAACTTGGTATCCCAAAACTTTTATTACATACCGAAATTTTACGAAACACTTGGTGGTAATTCCTAGTAAGTTTAACACTACACCAATATAAATTTTAATTAACTAAAAATATACTGTCACTTACCGAAGTGATTGATTCAGCAACTAAACAACCTTTAACAAATTTATCACTCGAAATGAACATTATAATCATGATATTCTGTCCTTGGAGGTACCCATTATACACTGCAGAAGGAAAACCTAACTCCCTATAAAAAAAACATGAAGTTTATGTTAAAAAAAATTTTAAAGCATTTAGTGTATTTACCAGCACTAAAATCTAAAATACTAGTCTTAGAAGTTTTAATAGGTACAATTTTTATAAGAAATAGTTACAGAAAATAGGTTTTTTTTAAAAACAAATAATAATTTAATGAAGATTTTATTAAATTTTATTTCAAAATCATCTTAAATGCCACATTTCATTTTAATATTGAATACATACTTTTAAATCTTAAAGTATATGCAATACTCAAAAAAAAACTTATGTTTAAAAAAATTTAAATAAACTGTAAAATATACATTGTTTTTTCTTATAGAGATTATTTTATTTATTTATTTTATATATTTATTTATATTTTATACTTTTTTTTAAATAAAATAGAAGTTATTCTGCATGCAAATTTTTAAACAGCAACAAAGTTGCTATTCAAGATTTAATGAAAAACTAATCTGATAACCTCAACTCAGTTTTAGGTTTGTTTTCATCACTTACCTGAACAGAAAACCTATTCTTTATCAAATCATTAGAAGGAGAAACTGTACTTGGGGGTTATTCATTGAATAAATTTGCCCATATAGCATGAAATTAAATAAAGTGTAAAAATGTTGCCATTCTAAAGTTATAAATGAAATCTTAGTTGCTTATGAAAGGAAATATTTTCAGTTACCTAATTGGCTCACAGATTACTCTACTGGGATTTTATGTATAATTTGCAATTATGAATGAACTCGTACTTCAGAAAAGCTACAAGAACATTCATTAATTTTGCACTTGTAATGTCAAATACTTAGACAGATAGTGTTTTTTTATTTGAAGCATGTTTGTAGTTTGCTTCAAATATTCTTATTAACTACACTCTATAACAAAAAAATCGAAGCACCAAGAGGGAGTTGTCCGATTGAAACGAAAATTGGTGGATATGAAGACAATGTACAGAATAGTAAATGATTCAAATTTCAAAACAATTGAATAATTTATTGCAGAGTTACAGTAACAAGTTTGATAAGGTGTTGACCTGCCTCTAGCCTGGATACAAGCTGCCACACGGCATGGCATAGACCGATAAAGCTCCCGGATGGTCTCTTGCGGTATTTCCTGCCAAATTCGATCCAATTGTCGAACGAGGTCATCAACATTCCATGCCAGATGCAATTGCCTTTCCATCATATCCCAGACATGCTTGATGGGAGAGAGATCTGGTGATCTGGCAGGTCAAGGAAGAATTTGACAAGCTTGTAGACAGTTCATAGCAACACGTGCCGTATGTGGTCTGGCATTGTCCTGCTGAAAAACCAACCCAAGGCGCTGTAAAAGGAACGGTAGCAAAACAGGTCTTAGGATGTCGTCGACGTACCGCTGTGCAGTAAGTGTACCTCTAATGACGACCAAAGGTGTCTGGCTGTCAAAGGAAATAGCACCCCAGACCATAATGCCTTGTTGAGGGCCGGTGTGGCGTGCAATAGTGAAGGCAGGATCCCCCCTCTGCCCTGTGCGTCTCCAAACACGTCTTCGATGATCGTCAGGACACAGTTGGAAGCGGGATTCGTCGCTAAAGACTATACGTCCCCAGTCGGCATCATTCCAGCCATATCTCTTCAAAACATTCATGCATACGAAATTTCAGAGCAATCGGATGACTGCTTCTTGGTGCGTCGATTTTTTTGTTATAGAGTGTACATTAATTAAACATTTGATACTTATGTTAATAGTTTGGTTTGGATAGAAAAACAGTTGAGCATAAATGAAATAGGCTAATCAATATAGTTTGGAAAAAAACATAGAGCATGCTGCAGATATAACAAGGATAGAAATTAAAAGAATTTAGTCACTGGCTTGAAGACCAAACGCTAAACCAGGAACGAAAAAATATTACTAATCGTACACATTTTCTTTGGTCTATTTGCAAGCCATTATTAGTTTAAAAAAAGTTTATGTAACTATTATTTAATAAAGGTTATATACATAAAAGTTTTAAATTACTTTAACATGATTGGTTAATTGAAATATCTCATAATCTCAACTTTAAAGTGCTGAAATCTAAATAGAGCCATTGAAAAAGATTAAATTTTCTTCTTAATGCAATTACTTGATACCTATAGAAAATGCTGCATTTAAATTTTAAGTTTTGAGTTCAGATTCCAGTTAAATTAAAGGGAATGTGTCAAACATGGACTATTTTACTTATTTCAACATGAAAATTCAAGGAAATTGATATAACAATTGATAAGAAATGTAAAACTAAAATTTTGCTCCCAGAATGGGAATCAGTATTTGCACAATCAGAAATAAAAAATCAAATAAATAAGTACAAGAAATACTTTAAGAAAACATTCTCATAAAAAGAAATCCAATACCTATTAATGAGAAGCAGAATATCTTGAACTTTTTTCAATTTAAAATGTTTATCCTCTTTCAGTATCTTAATTACTCTGCCATCATCATAGTTACCAATCACTCTCTCATCTTTCCAGCCCTAAACATCAACAAAGAAACATTTTAATTGGTTGATAACAATTTAAAATTGTTTTAAACAGGGTTCATACTCGAAGAGAAGAAATTTTTTTCCCGACTATTCCAGGTCAACTTATAGAAAATTCCAGGCAGTAAAAAAAATTATAGTTATTATAATCTAGAGCAAAAGTTATATTAATAATGCACCTTATAAGTTAAATTACCTTTAAAGATTAGAGAGAAAAAAATTTTAAGAAATAAAATGCCAAGTAAATAGTAACCAAGTAGTAAATTCAACATGCGAATGTCAAAACTTCTTAAAAGATTAAAACTAAAGAAATAAATAATCTGATTTGCTAAAAAATAAAATAATAAAGTTAAAATTATTCATTAATGTAAAATCAGTGATTAAGATAATTTGTTATGCTTTAGATAGTAGTAGTGATACCTTTAAAATAATTATAACAATAAAAAAGAAAATACTACATTATTTACTGCTGATGTTGTTTCTAATGCTACTTGCCAATGCCAGCAAGCCTGCTTGGGAAACCATGCGAATTTAAGACAGAGGGTGAATTTCTTGTTTTTCTGTGGTGTCATCTATGGAAAAGAATAGGATTTCAGCCACACACACCTCACAGCCCATTTTACACAGACCCATTCATTCATCCCCAGAGCATAATTTTGATCTGAACCAGAGAACAATCAATCTCCAATTCTGTACCCCCAGAGGCATCTTATTTTATAACCATCGTTGAACAGCAGACCCAATTTTAGGATTATAACTGCTAATGTTCAACTTCGTAGCCTTGTAATTTTGAACACTTTCCAGAAGACAATGGAACTCCTCGATCAAGTATTGGGAGAAATTTGTCTTCGTGGAGGACTTTTAGATGAAACTCACAAGCACTTGAGTTACATGAAGAAGAAAACCACAAAAACCTTTCACGGTTAGCCTGATGGGAAGGAGACTCTAACCCACGGTCTATCTACCACAGAGGATATTTTACATCAAGACTGTGCCGAGTGCAGAACTCCTGTCGACCAGCCATTGCTGGGTTTCGAATATGGTTCGTTCACCTCATTAGAAGGCGAACGCTCTATACCCTGAGCCACCACAGCTCCCACAAAGGTATTCATTTGCTATGGGAACTTGGAGAGCTCTGTGACCCCGACAGATTTAATGTGCATCAGTCACCATTTAATAAATGAGGAAAATCATATTACATATGTAAATTAGTTAATGACATACTGATAAATTTTCACATAGTGAATTTTATTAAGTGAATTACAGAACATTATCTGGCCAATTTCAAAATTCAATATTTTATTAAAATTAGTAATTGGGATCAATATTTTTTTAATCAAATAATTATAAAAAAATTAAATAAGATTTGTTGCTTCATATGCTCAAAATATTAAATAAGTGAAAAGCTCCTATATACATATTTTTTTTAAAATCTCAATTAAATAATTGAATTTTTTTCATAAAATAACTTAGTGCTGAAATTTCTGAAAATCAGAAATCCAGTAAGAAAAAGAAACTTAAATACTATATGAAATTAGGGTACAGTCCCCAAACTTCAGAAATTTAGAAATTTTATTCAATTTTGTCCTTATTAAATCAAAAATAGGAGATGATAATATGTGATTCTGTTATTGACCTTAAACCCAAATAAAAAAAAAAGATTATTAATGAACAAACCCAAAGTTCAAGCATGGATCTACAAATAAAACAGTGATGTGACTATAAAGGGCGAGTGCTGTCAGCGCAGAAAAAAGCGAAAAAAAGAAACAAGATTTTCTTTAGAGTTAAAAAAAAAGGCAATGCGCAACTTTTTCTTCCAACAATCTGAAAGTCAAGAGACCTGTGGCTGGATACCGAACAACGGGAGGTGCAATAAGTAATAACGAGTCAATCGTAGATATATCTGTAATCCATCACAGTCAACCGCTGTTTTTAAAACCTTTTTCTTAGAATGTGATGATCGAATTTTGAAAAAGCTTGTCTCTAATTATCATAAAAGAACCTCTATGTCATACCGATTAATCGTCTGTAAGGGAATCAATTTTCTTATTTTTTAATATTATTAAGTACAATTATAAACAAAAGTGTAAAATACTAAATTTTTTTATGAGATTTGATGGGGTTGAAAATTTACAGACTACTCCAGGTGTTAGGGTAAAATTACAATTTTCCCTAACTTTCTTTTCGAACCTCATTCTCCCTGATATTTCAGTTTTACTGATATTCCTGGCGTGCACGAATTTTGTGAAAAATACCTCTGAACTACAAAATAAACAATGCATAACAAGAAATTATAGAAGAAGTCGACTTACTGGAAATTTTAATTGAAGATATATATCATGATTCTCAGAATGAAGCTTCTCATCTTCTTCGTGACCAATTGTATACACCATGTTGCAAGTTCCACACATGATAGCTCCAATCTTTCTTTGCCCAGCATCTATAATCAGTTGCTCGCCACCTTTCGATTTGTCTTTTGTGCGAAAAGATTCATTTAAAAACCTTAAAAAATACATTAAATTAGAACTTATATCTTTATCTTAAAACAAAAATTACAAAACTTAAATTTAAGCATATTATGCACATTAATGCAATGAATAAATTACAAAAGAAAGTAGAATAAAACTGTATGGCCTGTAAGGAGTAAAAAAAAATTTTGCTAAGTATTAAAATAGAGACCAATTATTTTATCCTAAATACTTGGATCTATACCTTAAATTTGATGCCCAGACTAATATCAACAACAACAAAAAAATTATTGTTATTCTGTCAAAGTATGCATTGTACAGAAATAATTGCTTTATTAAATTAATAAGACAAACAACATAAGTTCAATATTGATAAAAAAAAAGCCTTATAAAGTTAATCCAAAATGAAAGCGCCAAATGCATTAAAGTCCTAATAATACAAGATAATCAAAATCAACATCAATTTAGATAGCTAGATATGAATTTGCATTAAGCTCTGTTCTTTCGACAGTCTTATTTTCAAAGTAAAGATGATTATCAGTGTTCTTTTTGGGAAAGGTGCTGAAAATTCTTAGGTCAGCCGCACACTGAGAAGGCAAGCGGGAAGCGAGAGGAATACAGAAGGTGGGGTAAGTTTGTTTCCACTAGCAAGGGCACATTGAGGGAGTGAAGAGTTTTTTCTCTCCAGGAGCCTTACAACTCCTACAAACCTGTCAAATAGGTTCGACGTTATTTTCGCCTTCTGTAAAACCTTGCCTCCTCTTTGCACGAGATTTTTCACTCAAAATGAGGGACGATTTTTAATTGAATTAACAATATTAGAAATGCAATACATAATATTTCTTGTGAATAAATTAACGTCATTATTTTTCACTAAGAATTTTGAATTTAAATAGGATCTGTACAAGTTTTGTACGTACTTTCTATTTCTAAAAAGAAAAAAATTCTTTTTTCTTTTCTTGAGGCTATGTACAAAAAAATTTCAGCTACAGTGTTAATCGAATAATAAATTAAGATTAGTTTTATATAAGTCTTGAACAAAACGCACACATTAAATAATTTCATTAATCATTAGAGATGTAAAATTCTCGGTAATTTTCTACTGGATAATATTCCAGAGAATATGAGAATAGAGAGAAAGATGCTTTTAATAGATTTTGGTTCTTTTAGAATACCTGTATTTTCTTAATTTTTCATTCAACATATCCCCAATTTGTGAAAGAAAAACAATAAAATCAACCTACATGCAAAACAAACTACAATATTAATAGATATCTTCAGAGCCTGATTTATCATATGGAATGAAGGACTCGCACATTTCTTATGTCTTCCAAAATGCTTTTTTTCCTTTGTTTATTTTTACCGCAGAATTGTGCATTAGAAGCACAAATTTACTGAAATATCATGCTTTATTTATGTTAACTTCATTTCTAAAATAAACAAGTAAATTTGGCTTTAACAAAAATTCTTACTTTTCATATGGAGAAGTATCCCATTTTATCTTTTTTATATTTTCCTTATCAAAGATTGGATAATTCTTAGGTTTACCTGAAACAATAAGAAATATTGTTAACTTTCAGTTACATCACAGCATTTTTTGAATAAAATAACTGATCTTGATACTGTGATAATAGAAAACTTCAGAAACAAGTTTTCCCAAATTACTATTACTACAACAGTAAATAGCATATAAATTTAAATCACATTAAAAATATCATTTACGCATGCATTGCTAGTAGAAGAAACCTTGCAGCATTACTGATTATCATAGTAACTGCAAATTATTTAAAATATTAGATTTTTTTTTTTTAATTTCTTAAAAAGGTTTAAAAATTCCTGAGTGGAGAAACAATGTCATTTTTAATTTCTAAAATCACTTAATTACCATCAGTTTCAGTTCCTTAATGAAATTTGTTTGCTAATCTATAGATATGTAAGCTAAAAAGTATCTTCAGTAGCTAAAAGTAGTTTCAAACTCTCTAACTAATTTTCAGTCGATTATAAGCAGGGGTCTGTCCAGGCCGAATTTACTACCGTTTAGCGGTACCTTCACAAATTCAACTTTAGGAAAAACGGTAGTTTCACAAATTCAATTNAAGTATCTTCAGTAGCTAAAAGTAGTTTCTAACTCTCTAACTAATTTTCAGTCGATTATAAGGAACAAGTGCTGGAAATTGCTTTTCAAGTTGTTCTCAGCATGAGCTTTGACACCAATACTGAAAAATATGTGTGGCGTCAGCTATGTTAACTGTAACTTGTGCTTGTGTTTTTGGTTTTTGTATCTTGTCAGGTTGTTACTAAAATGTGTCTATACGTGATGTTAGATCATGATCATCTATTTAATTACTTGTCAAAAGAGACATAACCATACAACAGAAACCTCAATATATATATAAATAATTACAAATATCACAATAATTTTTCAATATAACAAATGTATGTTGTTGTTTTTTTCAAATTAATCAAAACGTTACCCAAATAAAATTTATCAACGCAGACAGTAATATCATACTTTGTAATTATGATCACTTTACTATTTGCAATATTAAAATTTAGACACATCATTTTATCGATAATAAATATGATGTTATCTTATTCAATGTAAAGTTTTAAATGAATACAGTATTGTTATATTCAATATTTATTGTTGAACCTTGGTGGTCTCTTTGGCATAGTTACCAATACGGAAATCTTCTCTTTTAATAAATATAATTGCATAAAATTCAAATTAAATTAAAAAAATTTCATAACATAATTTTTTTTGTAAAATGTTAATTATACCTACTGTGCCTTATCGACAAAAATTTTGCTATAAACAAATCAAACATATTTAAAAACTGATAGTCTTTGATTCCGTGGCAGAATCACCGTGGCCCGGTGACATTGTCACAGAATGTTACAGAGTTCTTGCAGAACGATTAGATCCTTGAATCCTTTTTTTCTTTTAAAAAAAAAAGTTTTTTGTGGGCAACTGCAATTATTTTGACTTCCATTATACAAAAAATTTTACCTGCGGCTCTAATAACAAATAAGTAATACAAAATATGGGGATATTTCCATATCGTGATCTGTTGTGCCAACTACAATCGCCAAGCCATTTTTAAAAAAACCTGTAGATGTTTGGCCAGGGGTGGCTAAAAGTTATACCTTTCAAGCGGTCTCTTTCTGTGATGCTTGTATAGTTTCTCGTGGGCCACTTCCTGCAAGTTGCCGAGATATGGCAATTATTCTGCCACAGATCGAGGTACAAAAATCTCCCCCAAAATTATACACTTCATATAAAATATTAAATGATAAATTACTTGTAGTTGATTGAATTTCCTGCTTGACAGGAGAAGTGGATACTGAATCAGATGCAAGAGTTCCAGTTTTAACTGCTTCTGGAGATTGAAATACTTCATAGACAGTTTTCTCATTACACACAACTTTAGGAGGTGACTCTAAAACTAACTCTTTAGCAGTCTCTTCTCGAATTGACTGCTTAAATTCGTTCTCAATTGAAGCCACTGTCACTATATGTGGATTTTCAGTCACTTTTTCACTCACATTCAATTCTTTTTCAACAGATTCAGTCATGGCATTATGCACAGATTTTGGTGAAGAAATATTCGAAGAGCTAACACCAAATTCTAAGCGTGACTTTTTATACTCTAAAACGAATTTAGCTTTCTTCAAATGCCCAGGAGATCTAGATTTGAAAAACTTCTTATTTCCGGAAGTTTTCTTGTTTTGGGGTACCCATGTAGCAGCAGTACAGCAAACTTCTGGCAGACTAACCTTAGTCACTTTTTTCTGAGATGCTTTTTGACCAGTTGTCTTTGATTTCGGCTTCTGAGAAAAAAGTCGCTTGACTTTTTTATTCTGACTTGACTTATCAATATCTTCAGTTACAGGAGATATATCAATCTTCCTTTTTTCTCGTAATTTTTTCCTTTGTTCAGGGGTTAAATACGGTTTAGTTTTGCACAAAGGACTGTAGAAATTATTAACATTGGCTTGTTCCTCATCATTGACCAACATTTTCAATTGTGCAAAAAAGAATTTTTTTAAAAGAATTTAAGTCAGTTAAAAAACTATAATTATAAATAAAATGAATTCTTTTATTGGCCGCATACATATGGCTCATTAAAACTCGATAACACAAAGGAAATAAAGAAGAATACGGACGAAAAGGAAAGTTAATATAAATAAAATTTTAAGCGCGAACTTTTTCCACTATGTGTTTTCAAAAAAGAAATATGATGAGTGCTGCTCAATCTTTTCCACTTTCCGCACTCAATATTTTCCATCTGTTTCCTTTTCCTTGCTACAAAGAATAATATGATTGCATTTTACGAACTACAACGGAATGAATGAAACTTTAAAAAAAATTCTACAGATATAGTGGAAGTGGCAGTTGCTGTTGAGACAGTAAACATGTTTCATCAGGATAATTTCTGTCACAGAAAGCAGCGCCTGCGCAGTCGAATAGTTATTGGCGATCGAAATGGGCTGAAGGTGGCGTAGAGCAGAACTCTCTACCTATGGCAACACTTCGCATGTTTTCCCCACATAGTTGGAAAACTGTATGGAACTGAAAACTACATTAAACATAGTTCTAAAGAAAAACATCACGGAAATTTTAAAACATATTTTTATAAAATAAAGAGGAAAAATATTAAGAAAAGGGAGAATATCGTAGTACATTCCTATACAACTGAAATGAGGAGAAGAGGGAATTGAGAAGGGCCAAAGGCATGAAACCGATCTCTCCTTAGATGGCGTATTCGAGCGTTGCGATCTCCAAATTGGTAATCGCAACGCTGGCGATTTCTGAAAGCCCAGAGATTATTCAGATTAGCTCTTGATTAGTGTTAAATCAATCAATTGCCTTCCCTTATCGTAAGGACGTGGTTCCCAGTAGAACAAAGTCAAGCATCACTGTCTGCGGTCAGTAAGAGGGTGTGTAACAGCTTTGATCAGCCTGCTTTTGGACCAAGGGTGAAAGGTACCGGTCCTCGTTAAACTGTTCTACCGTAAAGGGCTAGACTTCGCGTGCAGGTCGTTGGGCTACCAAAGCGGGGGAGCCATCCCCTCTGACGAGGAACAAAATTGTGATGACATGTCTTCGGATCATCCTCAGAAATGTTTCCCAGACCGTCGCCGATTGCTAATTGTGCAGCTCTAACGTGACGTAAATGAAATATCTGCATACCAATCAATTGATAAAATTTTGAGATTGATATCCTATGTGGCCATTTTCCTATTGATTGCTACTAGCAACTCATGGATCATTGATGAATTGGGTATACTATAGCCTACGTCGGAGGATGTGTTATTCCTACTAAATTTAACTAAAAAACAGCTTTTTCTGCGAACCTGATTTTTAGTAACAAATAAACATTACATGAAGTGTGTTGTTATAAGTCGCTACTCGGCAGGTTGGAATTGTATTAGTCTAGTTCCTTTTGAAATATGAATTTAGTAAACATATTTAGAACTCAGCTTATTAATTAAACTAAAAGGTAAATGTTATTCCTAGTAAGTAAAAGTAGTTGTGTTTTTTTTCATATTATACCCCATTTTCATTGGGAAAGTAAATAAAGTGACCTCAGTTAAACATCTCTTATAATTTAAATGAAAGAGGTTTCGATTTTACTTAGTTTAGGATTTGTTCGAGATCGCAACGCTGGAATGGATGGTTGACCGTGTAAAGCTAAGCGGAGATGGCGCTAGAGGTTAAAATTCGTCGCAAGACTTCCGGTCAACTACTTCTGATTGATTTTCACGCCTAAATTTGAAAAATCACGCCATCCAATATTATTATACCAAAAGGGTTTGCAATATAACGTATTCTTTCGATTTAAATTTTGACGAAACAAACACAAATGAATTCGGAAGACTCCGCAAGCTTGCTGTGATGCTGACCAAAAATAAAACAAACGGCACTATTTTTTGCAATTACAGCCAAATAAAGGATAACACTGAAAACACGGCTAACCTTACACTTCATTTATGGTTTGATATTGATTTTAAATTTGTTTTAGGCTTACAGCTAGTTAAAATTTGTAAAATACTGGTAACTCTTATGAATGTTAAAATTATGCTTAAATTTAATCACAAATTACAATAATAAAACATCCTAGAATATTAAGCCTGTTCTCGTATCGCCTCGTAGGCATAACATAAGCGGAGGAATAAACTTGAGGTTTTCAAAATTTCTTCGGTTTTAGGAAGCTTGTTATTGTTTACATTCAGTCAACCAGCTATACTCCATCTGAGTGGGGAAGAACGGTTCTATTTCTTGACTTTTCTCTGCTCCCTTTTCCTCTGCTCAGTTGTATGCAAATGTACTAAAAAAAATTTCCTTCCATAATATTTTTCGCATTTAATTGTCAAAAATATTTTCTAATATTTCCACGATGCTTTCTTTTAAAATTATGTAATGCAGTTTTCAGTTCTTTACAGTATTCTAACTAAAAAAAAATTTATCCATTAAAAATCAAGACAGAAACGAACGTGTTTCCTTCTCCTATCCGTGATCGTAAGTCTGAAATACGCCATCTGGGGGAAAGACCGGTTCCATGAGTTGTTCCCCTTTCTTAATGTTTTTTTTGCATTTAATTGTCACAAATATTTTTTTAAAATTTATCTGATGTCTTCTTTCAGAACTATTTTCAATGCAGTTTTGAGTCCCATATTGCTTTTTAACTTAAAAGTTTTTGATTTATTTAAAAATCAAGAGCGAAAATGACTAACTTCCTTTTTTTATGACTCTCCACACGCCAATGGTGAAAGCATGCGAAGTATTGCCATAGGTAAAAAGTTCGCTCTGCGCCATCTGTAGCCCATTTTGAAAGCCTATGAATATTTTGATAATTTAAACCTATGAAAGGATATTTGCTTATTCAGTTGTTTAAAACATCTGTTTCTCATGTAACAAAAAACTTTTTTCGCGCATTTTTTTCTGGAGAGATCACCAGTTCAAAGTTTCACCCCTCCCCCTTTCCCGCTCCTCCTCTTCTCAGTTGTATAGGAATGTACCATGATATTTTCTCCTTTCTTAATATTTTCGTCCCGCATTGGACTGATCGTTAAGACACGGCTCCCAGCAGATCATCGAAGTCAAGCATCACTGGCTGCTGTCAGTGTGCGAGTGGGTGACCACTTGGATCAATCTGCGTAGAGACCGAGGNAAAATTCGGCTAACCGTAAAGTGCTCGACTTCGCGTGCAGGTCGTCGGGCTACCAAAGAGGGGGTGCCATTCCTTCTGCAGAAGATCAAAATTGTGATGGCATATTTTCAGATCATCCTCCGGGATGTTTCCCAGACCGTCGCCAATAGCCCATTGTGCAGCCCATTGAGACGTAAATTAACAACAACAACTTAATATTTTTCGTATTTATTCGTCAAAAATAAATTTTAACATTTCCACGACGCTTCCTTTTAGAACTATGTTCAATGTAGTTTTAAATACTTTATATTTTCCTAACTTAAATGTTTTTAATCTATTTGAAAAGCAAGACAGAAACTAATGTACTTCTTTCTCCTGGGACTCTCCACACGCTAATGTTAAAAGCATGCGAAGAGTTGCCATAGGTTGAGATTTCTGCTCTACGCTGCCTGTTGCCCATTTTGATCGTCATTCTTACTTATTTATCAGTTTAGTGTTATTTTTAATATTAATTAGTATTAAATTAACCAAGTAGATTGTCCATCAATTATCAATATGTTTTTGAATTCCTTCTAAAGTTTAAATCATTATGTATCACGTCACATTTAAATTTCAAATATTCTAGGACTCGAGCTCTTATTTAAATCTATACATATAAATGTCAGACAAAAATGATAACCAGTCCGTGTACGATCATTCTCAATGGGCAAGTGAATCAAAAAGTACATTTTTTTATCATCCTCTAAGAACAAACTATTCTATTTGTAAATTTCAAATAACGAAGAGCTTTTATTTTTATTTTCACACTATTAGCCTAACAGTAATGATATTTTAATCTATTTCTACCTTCTGATCTATTTACCTATTTCTTCTTTATTTCGTCAGTCTTATTTTATTAAACGAAATATTTTTGAAACAAAAAATATTGAAAGGAAGTAAGAAAAAAAGAATTTGTGGAAGGAGAAATGTTTTTGATGGCTTCCGGTAGGATTCAAACCAAGGGCCTCTAGGGCCGCAAGAAGATCCTCTAACCACTATAGAAAGGGGTGTGCATCCCAGTCTAAGGTGAGTTAGGAAGCTTTATGTTGTGGCCCACTCACTCTTTCCCTCCAATGAATGAGAATTCGTTGTCAGTCATAAACGTTTCAAGAGATTGAGAGGCCGTGTGGCAGTGAGTGGGTCACAATTTCAGAGCAGTATTCAAATCATGAGGCTGTGGTCCAAGATGATATGTAATGCCTTATCAAGGCAAACCATAGAATGAGGCAAAATAGTATAGTAGCTCACTCTTGCATAGATTACAGCTTTTGTTTATTTGCTAACTCTGTGAAAAATAGTGGGAGCCAGCTATTTCTTCAGGTGTAGAAAAAAGGCATCCGAGAATAATCGACGCATAATTATAATAATGCAATTAATCTTTGTCGCTGTCGAGATAGACCTGAGGAATGGAGGTAAAATTTCAGACACTATACATCATTGTTGACAGTAGATAAAAAATAAAAAACGCATTATATTCGAATGAAAAACACAAATATTTTTAAACTCAGTCAAATCATTTTCGAGATCTCAATAAGGGTGAAGAATATCTTAAAAATAATCCAAAACCATTTCATTTTGTGAGAAGAGAGAGAAGGCTCTCACTTTCTAATAATGCAACTGAAGTGCGATCGAATATCAATCACGACTGGAAGATTCGAATTCTGCCCCCGACTCGCACATATCATAGTAGTAATGCAAATTATCCGCAGTGATAGTGGATCATGGGTTTAGAATCTCCTTGTCATTGTTCTGCCCCAATGAGATTTTTGTGGTTGTCTCACCATGTAACACTAAAGCATAAAAATATGAAAAAGGTGATCACTGACGTTTTAACTTAACTGGCGTTTCTACTTAAAAGCCACATTGATATATAGGGTGATTCAAAAAACATCAGTCAAAATTATTGCATCGTAGAATTGAAGGTGATTAATTTCTTTTTAATTTGTGTGTTAATAATTTTTTTTTATCAATTACTTTAATTATATAGTATTTTACAATTATTTAATTAATTTAAGTTTCTTTCCCCCCCCCTTTTTTTTCTTTTATTAGGTTTTAAAATTTATCTCCTTGGGGTTGAAACATCCGTATATGTATATGATGTTGCAGAAAAGAATTGACGGGCTTGAGAATAAGAACAAAGTAAACAAACATTAATTTTTCGAATTTTTCTTTTTAAAAAATTTTAGGCTTTACTAGATGTTGGTATTTGCGGCATTTCAATAAGGACGCAGGTTAAAGAGGAACAAAACTTAACACGACATTGAATAAATCTTACCTAAGACTACAGTTTTACAATTAGCTATTTATTGTCTAAAAAAATTTTATTTCTTAGAACATCAGAGCCTTCGAAGAACAGCCAATAATCACACTTATATTTAAAATCTGTAATATGTTAGAGAAAAAGGATATGAGAAATAAGGCTTAATAAATTATTTATTTAAACAGATATATGAGCTATTTCTATAACATATATAACAGAAGCAATTTAAATGTTATCTTAATCATCTTTAGGCGTTTTGTTTGACACATATATCAAAAGTGACATAACTATGCGCCATCGAGTGACTAATTAACTGTCCTTAGAAAGTCTTTTTCGAATTTTTTCTAGCGTGTCAATTATATCCAGCTCATCAACTGTTCTTTGAAAGACTTTTTTCGAATTTTTACGAGCGTTTCTATTGTCTTCCGCTCATCCACTGATCTTTGAAAGTCTATAAAGTCCTTTTCGAGTCTTTACCAGCGTATCAGCCAGTGTAACAACTCTTCCAGAGTATCAATGTTATCAAGCTCATCAATTGCCCCATGCATATGAGCATTCTTTACCTCCTTATTATAAGCAACAAGTGCATCATCAGGAGTATCATCCTTAGGAGTAATCTTAGACTCCATCAATCCAGCCATCATTTGCTCTTTGAGAATATCATTCCAATCTCTTAAATCAAACTTTTCATCATAAATCTTGGTTGACTCTTTCTCATCATTTCGAGCATTTTTAAACTCTGCAATTTCCAACTCACTTGCCATTTGTTCCCTCAGAACTTCGTTCCAATCTCTTATTTCAAAATAATTCTCATCAGAATTCTCACCCTTCCTAAAAACTTTTGCACTAAAAATGAAAACACTGTATTTACCACAACATTTACCTTTGACTAACAAATGATTTTATATAAATTCTAGAGATGCGCCGTGATGGCTCAGGGGACAGAGTGTTCACCTTCCAATGAGCTGAGCCGGTTTTGAATTTCGGCAATTGGCAAACAGATCATGGGTTAGAGTTCCTTTGCCGTAAGTCTAACTGGGAGGGTTTCGTGGTTTCCTTTTGCGTGTAACGCAAATGTGGGTTAGCTTCATTAAAAAGTTCTCCACTAATATCCCTAATATTATTTGATCCAGGAGTTTTCTTGACTTCTGAATTGGGTTCAAAATTACAAGGCTATGAAGTTGAGTAGTGGTAGTCAGCTAACTATATATATATATATANAGTTAAATAAGGAACTATAAATTAAGAAATATTACGATTGATTAAAGTACACTAAGCTATTTTATTGGATTACTATTTACGGTTCAGTTTAAAATTGAAGTTGGAGCTAGCGAAGCTTTTCAATTCGAGGTAAAATGTATTTTTATGGAAAAAATAGTTAAATTAATGTTACTGTAAGATAGTATTACTAATATATGATACATACAGCTTTTTTCGCAAAAATCTCACCACATTAGCCATTTTTCTAGCAAATAGTTTAAGCAACTGCAAAATAATCACCTACAGATAGCACTTAAACTTCAGAAGTTATGAGTTCCACTGCGAAACAATGTACGTCATAGTTTGTTGCGTGGCAACAATTAGTTGTTTTCTCTAAATTTTTTGAACGATGTAAGATTAAAACTAATTGAACAATGGTGTTGCTATAGATCGATTTAAAGAAACACTGTTAGAATACCTAATTTTCACAAATACTATTGTTTAAAATTGACATAATAAATACAAGATGATAACATACAACACATTAGGGGGAACATGTCTTAACAGAGTACCCAATAATCTTAAAATTTTGAGGATTTTATTACTTTAAAAAAGTAATGAAAAAAAAAATTTTTTTTAAATATTGGAAATTTTTTTACCTTAATTGAACGCAAGATATTCCTTACGAGATCGTTGCAAACGAAATGAATTTTTTTCTGTGTAATTATGATTATTTTTTTGTTAAGAAATAATATATTTAAAAAAATTTCATTTCGGTTTTTTTTCTACTGACATAAGTTATTGAAAATGCCAGTTTATGAAAAAGGAAATTGAATCTCTTTATTTAATCTAATATTTAAGACATTCTTTAAATTTTTTCCTTTAAAACGAAAATAAAAATTTGTGATTTTTTTTTATATCTGTTGAAAGCAAGATATTCCTTACGAGTATCCCGTTGTAAATTAAATTGATTTTTTATGCAATTATGATTATTATTTTTATTGTTAGATAATAATGTATACAAAATGTTTTGTTTATTTAGGATTTTTTGAGAGGACATATGTTATTTAAAATACAAATTTCAGAGAAAGTAAATTGAATCTTTTCTTTTTAAATCTCATATTTCAAAACGTTGTTTAAATTTTCCCCTTTAAAAACGAGAATAAAAATTCCGATTAAAGAAACAAGTTCATAAAGTAGATCACCCTTAACAGGCAATAATGTTCTTTTAAAATGAAGCTAACTTCGTGTAATATAATTCTGTAAAAACAAAGAGAAATGCAAGAATCTCTCTTAAATTACGTCAGTTCTTGTTCCAATACATATTAATAGTAGTTTAGTACAACAGTTACAAACTTAATGAGAAGGTTGGCACATCATGAGGAGCGAGGAGAATTGCATGTTACATCATACCTGAAAATTCCATCGTATCCTGGCAGGTGCGTCTCCTTAATAATCAACTTGGCGAAATTGAGATGGCACCTGCCAAGTCATTGCTTAACGTAAAATTGCTATATCTGGGACCATTTAAATGGAATGTTAATAATAGTTTCTAGAAAACGTCAAATCAATAAAAAATCTAGATGATTCATAAAAATAAAAGTACTGTTTCAAATGCTCATGAGCAACTATTTCATAAGAGGGAGGCGCCCTAATGACTTATAATGAAATTTTGGGACACGGCACGTTGCGCAGTTCTGAAGCCTTGTGATGTGTTCTACCTCCACTCTAACTTCGTGACTGCAGTACTGAATACGAGTTTCTCATCAACAGAGCAACCGAAAATGCCTTTTCTTTTCTGTTCATTACCCTGGAAGAACTTTCTGTCTGATATTTCAATGCATTGTAATATATTTAATAAGTAAACAGCCACCCAGTCAGTATGGTAGTCAACGATTCCTCGCCCTGAAAATTGGAAGCCTGATCGGATTGCACTTTCTCCTATCATGTTTCAATAGTTCGGATCCACTCTAATGGAATATTTCTAGCAGATTAAAGAGCTGGAAGAGACTTAATGTCCAAGAACCTATATTTTGTGAAACTTACTTTATTTCTGAAAAACCACTGATTTACCTGTGAATATATATATTTCTTGCATTTTTACAGACACTTTACATTTATGTATTTAGTTCTTTTTAATGTTACAAGAGCCTCTTAAAATATATTCTTATGTATCCATTTTTCTTACCGAAATAATTTTTTCTGCAGTAAAAGCAAAATGTATAAACTCAAAGTGTTTATTTTTATAATTATCCATTCTAAACCAAATTAAATACTGGAAAATTTACTTTTGAATATTTATTAATATAATCATAATATCACATTTTGTTTACATTTGTACTAAAAATATTTACATGGCTTGATATTCCTCTGTTGAGCATTCCATTTCATTGTTGATTTCCAATATTATCTATACTATCTAACAAATCAGCCAAATCCATAGGGTTATTTGGCAAGTTCACGTTCGGCCCCCTTTGCCAAGACTGTAAACTCTCTAGAGCTGGAAAATCCATTCCATTAAGTCCTTGCAATGCGTTGCGATCAAAAACTATGAAGATAAACGAAAAAATTTGAAAAAAAAATACAAAAGGAATCGGGATTTTTACACAACTACAACAATAAGAAGAGAAAATATGAAGCACTAATTTCTTATCTGAATTTAAGATGCTTAAATTTCTTTAAGACCTATCACGCCGAATTCCATAGAGTAATGTATTACATAAGTATAAGTATAAGACTGGGGGGGGGAACATAAGTATAATGTATTATGTAAGTATAATGTATTACATAAGTATAAGTATAAGACTGGGGGGGGGAAAGAAATAGTCAGGTTCTGCTATGACGTCAGAAGAGGACAGCAAGACATCCTGTAGGGATTGCTTTCTGTATTTTTAGAACAGATAATGAATTTCTATCTTTAGAGAAACTTCGAAACTAAATCACATGAACTATGAACTTAGTTCCTTTACAATGCTATTGAACTCTACTTAAAAATTGTTTCAAAGCAACAGGAAATTTTTTTATCGTTACGTAACTTCTATTCTATGTCTGCTTCTCAAATAACGTCCGCGATGACTCTCAATTTACTTATTCTCATTAATTACATAAGTGGTAAAAAACAAAATTGATGCTTTTTAAACACTTCAAATTGATATTTATGTGTGATATTAAAAGACTGTTAAATCACTATTGAGGAAGGTGAGCTACGGAATATTAAATCCTATTTCATTGACGGAGTAAGCAGAGAGAAGTTGAAAATCTACCATTACAATCACAATTTCCATCTGGAAATCAATCTGATTCAGGTGTTTTTTCACCCCATCCTACTCTCTAGTAATCCAGTGGATTTCAATAGAGTTTATGTTTATTCCTCACTTGAAAATTAATATGCGACTAAGGTGCTTTAGCCTTTTGCTTCCTTTTCGATTAAGATACTAGAATATTACGAGAGAGCAATCATTACGGAATTCTTTGTAACTCTATCGTGTGTTTTGAAACTGTAATCAAGTAAGGTTATACATAAACGAAATCGTCCGAAAAAATATTAAATTCACTTCTGATGAACAAGTGTGATAACACTAGAAATTCAATAACAATAGCAGGCTGCCAATCAGGGTTAAGGAGGATAACTAAACCAATGACTAAGTACTACTGTACTAATTAACCAGATCGCAGGAAATCATTTAAAGAGAATGTAAAGTTGAGCTAAGAGGAATACGCTCGGAACAAAACAAAGCGAAGTCATAAAATTTTTTGGTGGCAGAAAATTCCCCAATTCCTTTACTCGTTCCAAACTAAGTGCTGCAGAAGTAAACATAATGGTTTGCTGTTTGTTGTCAACAGTATCTGATTCCTCGCTGAGTTAGCGATTATATTCGTATTGGCCACTAGTTAGATTAGCACTGTTTGCCATTACCTTTGCACCAATCAGCTGAAAGTAATGACACATTTGATGGTTTTTTTTTGTTTATCTTCGCTCTCAATTCTCGCCAAACAAAGTATAGATCTGCAATGGATTCATGGGAGATCGTGACGTTTGCTTATCTAATATCCTCTTCACGAAAACTTTTAGCCCAGTTGTTCACACCCTACATAAATTATTCTAGAAACTGTTCTCCATATAACAGTAAGCATTTAGTGATAAATGTTAGCGTTGCGTGCACCTTTTGTTGCTATAAATCAATCTGCTCGCATTGTTCTGTTCTGGGCACTTTCATCTAGACATTACTTAACATTCATTCATAAAGCTTTCAATGAACTTGTTAGTTATGCGTAATATGTGGTGCACTCTTCTCAGATTAATTTGAAGATTAGAAAAGGCGGCGCTGCTATCGCTACTGAATATTTCAGGCTATCACGCTTTGAAAAGGAACCTTTTTTAATACAAAACAATTTCTTTTTTTTAATATTTACATCCTATCTAATATTTATTTTAAACACCGTTTTATTTCATTAAATCTTACTTGTTGGTGCCATATGGGAAGCCATAGGGGGGTAAGCTTGCTCCCGATTTAATTGCAGAAGTAAGGATGACATGTCAGGGTAAAAGGGAGCTTGAGGATGAATCATTTCCTCATGGTGGATGGCTGGCAACATGAATGATGCTTGCGCTTGCAATAAAGGGTGCTGTTGAAATGGATTTGGATACCAAGGCAAGGGCGTGTAATATGGGTGATGATGTTGGGCGCTTGGCAATGGCTGTTGATTTGCTCCATCTTGTTCTTTCTGCGCCTTTAATCTGTGACGAGCTCCACCTAAGATCGCACCAATTACAATAGGTGTGAGTAAGTCACCTATATTTCCAGCACGTAGGCCTCCAAATGGCGATGCATCAGCATTGTTAGATATTAAAAGAACTGCCACACAAGTTGCAGAGATTAAACGGCGAATTTTGTTGTGCCACATTGTAGCTGAAATGAGAAAGGTACTTTCATGAACATGTATGTGTCATACAATAATAATAACAAAGTTCGTAATTAAAGCTTATGATATTTTTAATTTTATGATGAAAGGTAATTCATATCTGAAATGACTACTTTAAAATAAATGCAACGCCAAATCATTTATCTTTTTATGATGAAACAGATAAACTGAAAGACAATTGCACTCATAACCAACCAATTCTTCAACGCTTTCACAATCACCTTCGTCATGCGAATAGTTGACATTTAGATTGTCATTTCGCCTAAAATAGGTCAAAACGAAATACAATTTTTGATATACACAATGCATATGCATCCGAAAAATTGGCTCAATGAGGAACCATAATATCATTACTTTGAATCATAATTAAACTGCTGCAACCATAATAAGGTGTCAAATTGAGCCACCTGTAGGTTCAAATTGAACCATAATGTTGTGTTTCACAGTTTAAGAATGGTATTATTGTCTAACATAGCACCATATTAATTTTACAAAAACACAAACCACATTAGGGAGATTTTGCTAAGCAGTACGAGTTCTCTTAACTCTAACGCTATTTAAATTTTACAGCGTATACGCGAAAATTTCCCGGCAAATTACAATTGGCGTTACAGTTAACATAAGAAACGCTTCGCAAAATCTTTCTAATATAGTTGAACATGCTCTACAATTTTCAAAAGGGTATGCAAGAGATAAAAAAAAAAAATATATAGCAGCATAGCATGCATCATACGAATTCACCCCCAAATTCATCTCAAGGGTAGGTCACCTCATAGTGACTTGTGCCTTATATTTACCATCCCCTCAAAGAAATCTCACTTGGGTTTTGTAGTTCGTGACAGTAATATTTAAGTTCTTTGCATTGTTTAAAATTAAAAGCTTTGCTTGAAATTTTTGATTTTCCTAGTCGAAACGTCTTCTAAATCCAAAACTACAGTAAATCCTCTTATCAAGTGAGCAGAAAAATCCGTGATAAGAGCCTTCAAGCAAACAGACACTTGCAAATTCTCAAGATTTGTAAGCTCCCCTTATTCCCTTAATTTAACATTAGCTGTAACATTGAAGTTTAGTTTGTTAGCACCTGACCAATTTGTCATAGAAAAGGCATCTAAAACGTTTAACAAAAATTGAGAGACGGAGAATATATTTGTCAGAGATTTAAAAATGCGAAACATACAAGCAAGTAATTAAAGATATTGAAAAGTCCCTTTTTATTTTAAGATGAATTGAGGATTATTAAAATATTCTCAGTGTTACTGAATATCAGAATTCCTACATTAAGAGCCTGTCTGCTCGTCTAACTCATCTGTTGAAAAATCTGTTCAAGTGAATTTGATAATGTCGGCAACTGAAAACTGCATTTACAGATGGTGTTTACACACTGTTGCAACGCTTGGAACCATAATATCGTTCGAATTTAATGCAACCATACACTGTTAGAAAAATTTCGGTAAAAATGGCTAAATGACTATTTATTTCATTTTTATTTTACAATAATGAAGAAAAATAATCGTTTAAAAAAATGGTTTTTAAACTGTTAACTGTGAGAAAAATCGGTTATTGACTGTTTTTATCAGTTGTTGTTGCTGTCGTAGGTCATTAAGGCAAGGTGTGCGATTGTTCTTGTTTTCAAGTGGCTCCATCTATGGCCCGAAATTCAACTTCTGCCACACCTATACGTCACACCTGTTCATAACGCTGACCCATTCATGCATCTATTCATTCATCCACAGATCGTAATTTTGACCTGAACCAGAGAACGATCTCCAATTCAGTACCCCCAGATGTATTGATTTGTTATGGGTACATGGAGGACTTTGTGACCCAATAGACTTACAGTGCATCAGTCACCATTTACTACACGAGAAGTCTTCGGCCGGCTGGATTCGAACTCCCGTTCTCACGAACGGGAGTCTAACGCCATACCAACCAGGCTATCTTGACTGGACTTATTTTTTCTAATATGGTTAAATAACCGGAATTTTATCCGTACCATTTTGACTCACCTTATTAAACTATTTAGCTCCTTGCAGCTCGGTGCATGCCACAGCCGAGAGAGCTAACCTGTCAATTTCTTGGCTAGCTGAACGGGAGATCGAATTCCCGCGTTGACACAACATTTTTTCTGTTCTTTCAACATATGAAGAGTTTTTGTTATTCTGCATTTTCCAATCGTTGACCCTGGCCATTGGAATACAGAATTCTCTTTCACGCATAAATGGCAACATCAGACAGCTGCTTAATACAGAAAAAAATCTATCGTTTTCCACGTCTCACGATTGATGGCGCCACCAAATAAATTGATTAAGCCACATTCCACGGTTTATGTGACAAAGCACAACTCAACCAAAACCTAATTCCAATGCTTATTACCAAACGAAAAGCCTAATCTAACTCCAAAGTCCGTTGCCTATAAAATAGTCTAACATACGGTTAAGAAGAATAAATAAGTTTAAAAAGTGCAGCAATGTCCAGTTAAATCTCATTTTAAAGTTTAGATATCGTGATCGTGCTAGCTTTAAATTGTTATAAAAATTTTTATAATTTTTATTTATTTATGGCTATAAAAACATAGTTTTTTGACGATACCAGTTTTAAATCATATCTCTAAAAAACGATTTCAAAATGGTAAAGGTAGAAAATTTTAACCTTTACGGTTAATTAAATGGACAGACTGTTGCAGGTTATTATACAGTGATTTTAGAATGAAAATTCTAACAGTGTAATAAGGTGCAAAATTGAATAATATTATTGCACTTCTTGAACTTGACTACACGATACTACGGTTCAACTTGAAAGAAAACATATGATTCAATTTAATTTCTTAATAAGGTTTCAGAATTATGGATCAATAAGCTAATATTAATAATGTGCCGATTTTTCTGAGAATGCGCAAGGACTTGACCGAATATTATAATAACAAATTTTCAATAATACTTAAATTTTTAGGATATTAATTAAAAAGAAATTAATAAATTAAATTTCGAAGAATTTTTTTAGACATTTTTCAAAATGTTTAAAAATGGTAATCTGAAATTAAAAAGAGCTAATACGAAAATTTTCAACAAAAGAAATTAGATAAAATGAATTAAAAAAAGAAATTAATACATTTCTGTTTTTAAAAAATCTCAACATTTTTCCACGTATCCTCAGAGTTTTTCCTATATGAACAGAAAATTTGCAGCTTGTCATGGTTAAACACTAAAACTTCTAATGCAAAACCATGCTCATTAAGTTAATGTATGCACTAATATTTTTCCAAAAAGCATGGAGAAAAAAATCCCGGTAAAATTACAGTGATATAACATTGATATTTATAATAATAAAAAAAATAATAAAAAAAAAACATATTCTTGGTTAATGAAACCAAAATATACGGTATTTAAACCATTCATTTGGTAATTTTTCCGTTCATATGGTAACTGTTTATCAGAAATTCTGGTTTTTAATATTATAGTTCTTATAAACACAAATTTAGCTTAAAAAAATACAGAGCTAAATAGTAAATTTAATCGAGTGACGTATTTTTATCCCATGCTCTTAGGTATGATAAAATTACCAAATTTTACCACCATGTTTTATTGTTAATTTCACTAAAATCATTAGCCTTGCGTTTTTTTCACTTCGGCAAAAAAATACCGAATTTTTGGGTGTTTCCATAGAGCCAGTGGCAAGATAAATATAATAATATTCTGTCAGCCTTGACCATACTTTTTTTTTCAGAGTGAACTGAAAAAATTATGACTTTTATCCAAATTTTACAGTTCACATTGAAAAATTTAGACGAATTACGAAAAATTATGAAATTTTATGTATCAGTCTAACATTGAACCCTTCTACTATATTTTATAATAACTCGTATTCAGTATTCGAATCATAAATGTACTTAGTAGGATTATAGTGTATGGGTCATTCTTCAGAAAGTGTGGTATTAGTATCTTTTGCCTTTTTTTTTCCCTCACAGTGAATTTTTCGTTTGAAACTTTTCAAGCATTACAATTATATATTTTAAAATTGATAAATTAATTATTATATCTGACTAATAATTATTATGACTGACATACCTCAAGTTGAATTCGCAAAATTTCCCTTTCAGCCCCTGTCTCTAACCCTATCTCTAAAATCAACAATCTCAACATTACATCTCTAACATTTCTCAGACATTTTAAATAAATTTTTAACTACTATATGATATTTAAATTAAATATATGTGTTGCCTAATGTGAAAACTACTAAGAATGTATATCTCATTTTTCATTAAACTATTTATATTTTAACGTTTTATTAGAAAAAATCTGTCCCTTAATTTATTTCTGTCTACTGTTCCTTTCTGCTGAATGTTTTTACTATGCATAAATTTATTTTGGAGGAATTTATCCAACAAAGAGTTTAAAAAATTCAATAGTGCTATTTTAATTAACTCATAATAAATGGCTTCATCATTTAAAGTTCGCACTGAAATCTATTTCCTAATTATCAACCCTGTGTTTAGGGTATAAATTTTATAGAAAAATGGTATTTAAAAATGAATGTTTCTTAATCATATTTTACAGCTCGTGAATAACACAACATCTAAAGAATCGCTTTTATGTTGATTATTAGAGAATATTAAACTAGAATTGAAAATAATGCTCAAAAATTTAATATACTTTCATTTTAAAGCAATATATAAATATATAATAATAAGTTTCGTTATGCATTATTTCTATTGAATCAATTTCCAAACTAATTTGAAAATTTGTAGCTTGTTTTGCAATAAACCCTTTATTATGAAAACAAGAAAAATTTTTACGTGTAAAAAATTCTTTTTTTTTTTAAATCTAAAAGGAAGAAGAAAGAAAGGAACAGATATGTATTTTGATATACAGATTTAAGAAAGAGTCTGCAAATTTAAATATGCAGTTTTAGTTCTAGTATCTTATTATTTTATTATGTTTTTTTCTTTTATTTTTATTCTTGTCGCAGGCCAATTTAACACAAATATTACAAAAATATCTTAACTTCTTTCTTGAATTCGTCATTTAACGTTATTAAAAAAGTTACTTCTCTCATTATTGCTGATAAAATAATTTCTTAATTTAAAATGGCTTGTTATTGTTTCAAAATAAACCTATGATTTATCCCTTGAAAAATTTCAATAATTGAAAGCATTTTCATTTTTAAAATAATACGAAGTTTTTGCACATCTACAAAATTAGAAAATACATTTTAAAGAAATTTAAAAATAAGAATAAAAATAATTAAAAGAGAGAATAGCTATTTAACATAATTTAAAATGTGGGAGTATTTTATATTATTTCTGTTAAATAAACTTTCAAAGCAGAACTGAAAATTTCGTACCTTGAATTAACTAAAAGAAAACACTAATTAATTTAATATTAAAACCGAGTAAATAATTTTTCTTATACCATTACATGATCATAATATATTAAAACTAAATAATTATTAAAACTAAGACTATTAAAACTAAATAATAAATTTTGAAAATATTTATATAAAAGAAACAAGCAAATAAATAAAGATAAAGCTTGTAAACTAATGTACATTACCTACCAATACCTCTTGTTTCTACAATGCGTAGTCGTATATCCGATCCCAACAAAAAGATACTATCAAAACAACTGAACAGTTAAGAACCGAACATGAAAAATTTTATTAAAACAATTAGTTTTGAAGAAAAAAATAATCCTTACTTATTGCTTTTATGCCTATTGTCTTATTATTCTTTGACTTCATCGGTTATGCTTCTTAAATGTAATTTAAAGGAAAAAGTAAACAAAAACCCTTCGGGAGAATTCAGAGTCTGTGAACAAAAACAAGAATCAATGTAAAGCCTGTTGATGGTTACTTATTAAGTCTAAATCCTATCTACTGAAGTAAGTACGGATTGTATCGGTAAAATATCTATTTTTGATAAAGGGAAGGGTAAATAAAAGTAAATAATAAGCTTTAACAAGATATTAATGAAACGAATAAGATTAGGCAAACCAAAAGTATGCTTAATTCCTAAATTTAAGATCGATTTTCCTTAAAGAATTTTATGAGTTTTCTCAGTAATATAATTCATTATGATTCATATCTATGGTATTATCAGGTTAGATAACAAAAAGTATACTTTTATCAAAACAAAATCTCTGGTTTATTTGTTATAAAAAGATTTGTTATAGAGTATACTATTTTGGTGAACTCAGTAGTTTCAATTAAGTAAATTTGACTATTAGAGTTAATTTCGTGACAACAGAAAGATAATGATACTTAAGTGCTGGTAAGATAATTTTCGTGAAAGAAAGAGGAAGTCTTTCTTTTGTCTAAAATATGTACTAGAAAATAGTTTTGAGCGAAAAGAGAAATCGTCAGGTTTCTTATGGCTCTAAAACATTATAGAGTGTTCGTCCCTTGCTCGCTGTCGGTTGAGATTTTCACACCATTGCTTTGAATCATTCACAATATTTCATTAATTTCATTCTCCCCATTGCATTAATTTTTTGACTATAAATCAATATAGAAATTATTTTAATTGAAAGATGCTGAAATGCTTCATTTTATTAACACATAGTACATAAGAAGTTTCACTTTCAGTTTTAAGTCTTTAAATTTTGAATAACGTTGTTACTTTTGATGACATTGTCATCAATTGTTACTTTCTATTGTAATAAAAATCAGACAAAATTAGTTAAAATGAGAAAATAAATAAAATATTAACAGTATAATAGTTAAAAACAAATTAAAATAATTATAGTATGTAATAAGTGTGTATTATATTTATATATCCGTAATTATAATAGAGCAAAACAAAAACTCCGTTAAATATGACATAAATTATTTTGTCCTAAATATCATTAAAACTTTTTTTATAACTTTTATTAACAAATATTTTCCAAAGAAATCAAATTTTAAAACAAAAAATTGTATTTTTAAAATTTAATTTCTCAAGAACTATTCAGCCGACTTCGCTCAAATTTTGCATTCTCCTATGTAAAATTACCAAAAAATGATCTGAAAAAAATTGAATAAAAATTATGTACCTTATTATTCAAAAATTGCTCAAATAATATTTTTAAAAAAATAATAATAAATATTCACTAAAAGTTAATTTTTACACGAAATTATCTAAATGAACTTTATTATTGTGTGCAAAAATTTTTTAATTCGCTTAGAGCTTTTGAGGTATAATGAAGTAAGCAAAAAGTAAATTTGACATCAAAGCATCTTAGCTTTGATCCGTTCTCCTGATCAAACTATGAGGACCTGCGTCTCCTATATTTTGGGAGTCAGAAATTCGAATCCGTCGAAAAAAAGGTATGTTCATTCAAAGAAAGTATGTTTTTGTAGTTGATATCGTAACTTAAAATATAGCCTGCTCTAATTAATTAGCATGTTTGAAGTCATCAGAGTCTCGCCCTCGAACCATTAAAATCGTAGTACGTGAAGATCCGATAATTAGATCAAAAGTCATTCAGGGTAAAAAAAAAAAATTCTCGAACTGTACATACAACCAAGTATCTATGTACAAGTATATTTTTTTAAGTAAGTATGGTGTGGACTATGACTTCCGATGTGAAGATAGTTATCATTTTCAAATATAAATGAAACAAGAGTAAAAAGTTGACCATACAACAAGATGGTTGGACAGAGCTACGTGAGTAAAGAAATAGAGCTTGCTGGTTGATCGAAGTTTATTGGCACTAGAGCCAGAAATGACTGTACTGCTCAAATCACTAGATTTAAAAATTATTGTTTTATTATTATTATAAATTTTAAAGTAATGCATATAGTTCTATTGTTTTACTAAGACTATGATGTAAAGTATCATCACGTAGGAATAAAAGATTAGGATAAAAATGCCTCCTGAATTAGCTTTCTGCTCTGATAATAAAAATATGAAAATTTGTGTCCACTAATAAGCCCAGCATTTTATCTTAGCATGTTTTAAAGGTTCTGAAACTATATATCAAGGGTATTATCTACGAAACACCCGATATTGTGAAATAAATAATTCCTAGAAACTGAAGCGGTATGATATTACCCGATTGAAAACTTCAACTTCAGAAATAAACAAATAAGAAATAACAGTCAACTTATTTCAAGCGCATCAAAAATAGGCACCCTGTTTCAAGACTTGCCTGAAGTGAATGCAAATAAATGAATGACGTGAATGTTGCCAGATATGAGACTTGAATGTTACATATATTCAATTGCTTCACATTGTTGGAATCTTGGGCGTAAATTCAATTCTGACAATGTTAAAATTATTTCCGCGCCGGTTACATCAGCTTATTTTGATGCCCTGGAATCTATTTTCACTCATTTGAATGCTGGTTCCCTTGTTTACGACATTAATTCCTCCCCACTCTCCATAACGATGCATTTTACCGTGATTTGCCTCTCAGCCACTGTGATTATTCTTGTTCTGTTTTTTTTTTCTTTTTTTTTCCTATCTCGGTTTCTGTGATTTTTCGTGATTTGTTTCTCACCTTTATTTTCCCATTTTTCATTTTCTACTTTACGTTTTCATTTCAAATCCTTTTTATTTCTTTACATTCAAGTCTTGAAATTGGGCGCCTATTTTGAATGCTCTTGAAACATCTTGGCTGTTTTTTCTTATTCGTTTATTTCTGAAGTGAATGAAGTTTTTAATCAGGTAATACCCAATATTGCTGTTGAACAGAAATTTATGTGTTAAAACCAACACAATATTTTTTTTTCAAAATTAACTTTTTTCAACTTTTTGAAATTCTTAAGCCTATTTTTTGACTAATGCAAAGAAAAAAAATATCGAAAATGAATTTGAGATTGAAACAAAAACTCAAACATTTAAATATTAAGTTTAAATTATCATCTAAATAAATATAGAATCTACATAAAATTAAAAGTAATTGATTGAGTACTTTTTGTTTATTTATGTACTTTTGATCTCTTGCGAAAAATTTAAGAAAATTGATCGATATGATTTTTAAACTGGAGTCCACAAATAAAAAAAAATTATAGAGCATTCTATCTTTACTTAATAGGAAAACTCCAGTTAAAATGAAGATAGCATATTTATTACATCACTATTTTTATTTTAGTCGTTAATTTATATCGCTCATAGCTACTCAAACATTTAAGATATTGCGTGAAATTTCGAGGTTCAATCGTAAATATAATGGAAGATTTGATAGTGATTCGACTGCCCAAATAAAAGAATTTTTATTACGTTATAAAGAGGAACGTTTATTGCCAAAAGCAGAAAAGCATAATCTAATTATGCATGCTAAAATATTTTTTGGTGATTAAAAACTATTTTTGAAATTTAACAGGTCATTAACTTTGGGTTTATTTTGCATTCCAGATCCAGATTCATAAAAGCATGAGAATTATTCAAATTTTCCAGTTAGTCCATCCAAAAGAATTTTTTCTCCTTGGGCAAAATTAAGTAGTATAATCAGGAAACTATAAAAGATTGAAGCAGAAAATATGTTAAAAGGATAATAAAGTTCACCATCATTTTTACATCAGTGCCTTTTTTTAAATAAAATTATCACTTATACTTTTTCTCACTTTTTTTTTTTTTTTTTTTTTTTTTAANTCCCTTTTTTTTTTTTTTTTTTGTGATTATTTAGTTCAAGGCTTTTTCACTTTCATACAAAATGAAAAAAAATTTAAATATCGCACGACAAATAAATAATACTTAAAACAAGATTTAAGGAACTTGGGAAGTACAATAATTACACAAAACGTCATTTTTTTCTTCTTCATTGATTTGATACGGAAGTGATTTTTGCTATAAATGTTATGATGATTTTCATGTTTGCCTGCTAGATGCATTTTTGTACTTCTGTTAAAACTATAAAAATGGAGCTTCAGAGTAAAATTTGAAAATTCTAGGTTTCTTTATTACGTCAATTGACATTGTTTTATTATTTTATTTTATTTCACAATCATCTTTGAACAGCCGATCCAATTTTCCGAGTTCAGACTACAAATGTTCAACTCCTTAGCCTTGTAATTTTGAACCCAATCCAGAAAAAAAGAGAACTTCTTGATAGAGTTTTGGAAGAAATTTGCCTTCTTTTAGAACTTTTTGATGGAACTGAATACTCGAAATGAGGCATGTGCCTTCTGTTATTAGAGTAGAGCATGCTCACAACAGCTTGTTGTAGTCTACAGAATCATACTGACTCAGTCTCCCCAATTTTTGGGATCAATAAAATGCCGGTTGCAATGAGGTCAACATTGCGCACCGACCGCCTTTTATTTCCAGACAGGAATGTGTCCATTGATCTGAAGCTGGGAAGGCTTCAAGTCGCCACCAGGTCCTTTACCCATATTGAAGAAACTTGTTTCAAATTTTTGTAAATCAAGATTTATTTTATTTTTTATTAAGGAAAATCACTTTAACTACTGTTAAATATGAATAAATCAAACAACAACATAAAAGGTCTTATCCCCGGACTGCAATGTTTAATGCTTTAAATGCATTTTTGAGATTCTACATTTTAACTATTTTTTGATCCTCACTGCTTCTTTCTCAGTCTAAAACTGCTAAAAGAATTTAAAAAAAGATAGAAAGAAAAGAAAAAAATTAAACTTTATGATTCCCTCAGAATATTTTAAGATCAAATACGTGAAGACAAAAATTATCTATTTAATATAAAGTGACCACATTTTTATTGAGACAAAGCGGGACAAATAGGATGAAATGAGAATTACAATTTAGTCAAACTTTCAACACGCACAATATATATATAAAAATACGAATAAATGTTTGCAAAAATATTTTCAACATCAACTGGAAGTAAGTCAGATGCTGTTTGAATAGTATAGGTATAGAATGTGCGTTGCACAACCTACTCCAATATTTTTTTGCTTCAAATGTTCGTTAAGTTTCGTAAAAACGTTATTGATGCCTCTTCTAGCTTTTCCACCAAAATTTACGTTAGTGTTATCAGCACAATGGGCAATAATTTTATTGTTTAAATTATTCTTTTTTAAAATAGTACTTAATAAATCAAAAATTATTTGTGAAGTTTCATCAGGCAATGAAACAAAATCTAATATTCTAATTTTAATTCCTGTTTCTGGATCAAAAAATCTAACACCTGTGGGAAATAATTTTAAATCTTTGTGGTTGGAAGCATCAGAATATATGGATATAAATGCGCATTTTTCTAATTCTTTCTGCAATTGTGAAAACGAATATGGTGAAAAAACATTACAAATAATTGCTTCGGTTTTTGTCCTTGCACATGCATATTTTTTGTCGTATAATGTTTTGATCACTTGCGACGTACAATCCATTGATCTGAAACTTTGATTGTGGTTTATGGTGCGGAAAGCAAATAGCCCTTCCGCTAATGCTAGCTGTTTTTCCGTGTTGCTAAAGCTAGCACTGCGAAAAAACTGTTCCATTTTAGATGAGGAAGCGGCATTATTAAAAAATCTTTTGTGCCTCTTTGTCGCTAGATGTTTAGTAATATCGTTTTTTCCACCATGTGAGACCGAAAATTCAGCATTGCGTTTATCACACCGTACCATATAGTCTATTTTGGTACTTTTAATAAATGGAAATTCTCTGCTTAGCTCTTCATTAAATTTGCATCCTCTTTTTTTACTCATCTTTTATTTTGTGGGTAAATACTAGAAATAAATAAAAAAATTATTACAAAGGCTAAAAAAGAGTATTAAATTTTACCTTATTGACCGTTACTTTGTGGCGACTATTGCTCAACCTTTGTCAATCAAATAATGAGTCAAACCGAACGTCAAATTGAAAACAACAAACCGCACTGTCTAACGGCAGTCCGCACTTATCTGAATTAAGTCGAGACGTAAAGACAATGATAGCACACCACCGAGTAAATCTAACTTGGTACATTGCCTAATTTAGTTTACTCTGCACGCATTTTATGTGTTTTTTATGTATTTTTTATTTCTTTATATTCACCATAATACTTAATAAATAATAGGAATATATTTTTACGGTACATTTAAAATAAGAAATGCAGATATTTTCTAAAAAGCGGGACATTTTTAAAAATCGGCGGGACGCGGGACAGTCCACCAAAAAGCGGGACTGTCCCGCCAAAATCGGGACGTGTGGTCACTTTAATTTAATAGACATAAAAGGTCCGGAATTTCAAAGACAATTCTAAAAGATAAAGTTTGTAAAGATTTTAAAGAATCACGGCATATACAACAACTTAAATTTGAGTAATTTTATCAATTTTATTTGTTGTATTATTTTAATACTTTTTTACAGAGCTAAATAATAGATTCTTAATTTAATTTACTAATTGAAAGATTTGTATTTTTTAACAATTATTGAGAATTTATCTCATTTTTGCGATTTCAAAACTTGTTTTCAAAATTCTATTGTAATTTAATGAAATTAAAATTTTAACTCATATATATTTGATGTGAGGAATTTAAATTTTAGGAACAAAAATAAATTAGAAACCGTAACACAATAAGGTGCAAACAAATTTTTTTTCAATCAAATGATACCGAGTTCGGAAAAAGAAGCATTGGTTTTGATAAATAGCATATGGATCGCGTAAAAAGATATTCGTTATACCAAGGCTATTTGTATTTACACAACTTTGGAATAATGATTGGGTAGATGGTAATTTCATCGAATTATCCTCCCGGTTTGTTTTTATTTATGAACTCTATAAGGAAAAAAAATAGAGTGAGCTGGAAATAATTTAATCCGTATCAAATTCTATAGATGATTTTATGTTTCATGGGGTGTGCCCAATGCCTATCAGTTAAATTGTGCTTCGAATAAGATCAACACTACAATTGTAAAACCGTTCCTTCTTTTCAGAACAAATGCCATTTCTATCTAGAACTTCTCAAAAAACTTTTATTTGTAAATTCATAAATCAAATATTATTTTTTAACTTAAATCGAATTTTTGCAATATTTTCCCTCCTTTCAGAAACGATTTTTTAAAATTCGAAGTTTTAAAAAAAATTAAATGGAATTGCTGAAAACATTATCGAAATATAAGTGCCTGTGTTCCTTAATAACTACTTAAATGATTATTGAAATTTTATTTTTAAAATTTATTATAATCTCATTCTCTAATATTTTACATTGAGTTTTTTTTTGTTGATATATCTAAAAAAAATTGCAATTCAACATTGAAATTATATCAAAACTTCCGCATTAATTTGAATCAGCTGACATTGGGAAATTTTTAAAATGAAAAAAAAATAATAATACGCACCATTGAAGCTGCGGTTGCATTGTTTAAACAACATAGAAATAAGCTTCTAAAAATGATTAATATTTATGATAGTTTTGATGCCTGAATTTTTTTCACAAAATTGCTTCCCACATGAATTTTTTTTGCGTTTCCTTGCAAATTTTTTTTTCAAACGAATCTTTTCTGGAAATTTATGTGACTAATCATTAGTTATTTGCTATGGTTTTCATAAACGTAAAAATATCGAAAAGGGAAAATTCCGTTAAATATTTATGAAAATAAATAAGAAAAAATAATTTTTTTTTAAAATTATCATAACTTTAAACTTTTGCCCATGATCTATATCTAACTGGATGCTACTACAAAAATAAGGTGTGAACACTATTATATTATTTTTTTTTAAAAAATGATAATAATAAAAAAACAGTATTTTCTTTCAATTCAGTTGCTCAATTTAGAATGATCAGAACTTTTAATAAGTGTCAGATGTATCTAAAAAACAATTACATAAACTACAGTAATCAAAGTTATTTTTCAGGCAGAAATTACATATATATTGGATTTCTATAAAAGTTAATTATAAAAGTTAATTCCTAAGAATTGCGAATAAATATGCAAATAAAGCAAACACAGTATGACTATAGATCAATAAAGATGATTATTGACACTAAAAAATAAAAATGTCAAAACGAAAGAAGTCATTATTAAAACTCCGTCGTTTATGTATAAAGTACAACTCAAAAATTGACTCAATCTGCATTCCGATAATCTTCAGTTGGTTTTTGAGGTTGAACGCTTTGTTATGGTCTTTCAACACACGCTACAATTTTTGACGTATAAAATTTCATATGATTGCTGCCCGAAGAGAAAATATTATGAAATTGACTTGCCATTCTTTACACTATTCAGTTCATCCCATGTGCATATAAGGTGTTCTGTAGAAACCACCCTTAATATTTATTTTCAGAATCTTCATCAAAAATGAGAACAAAAAGCACAAACATTGAGGGTCGCAATAAAGTATTTAAGCGAGGAAAATACGAAAACACTATTGAAATCTAACAAATTACAGTTGAGGAAGGCGCATGGATAAACATCAAAGCAGTTTAATTAAAAGTTAAAACCTGAAGATGTTTATAATAATAGTTTTCCAACTCTTTGTTAACGCCCGCAATCAAACCTGACTTATTGTTCACTATGCAGGTATCTTGCTATATCGTGATTTGCCATATGAGATAGAGTTTTTCTTTTTTCGTAAATATTAATTTACGATCCTCGATGCGTGTACTTTTTATTTTTCCTTTTCGGTAAGGATTCAAAAACTGCACATCAATTAGTTTTATGGAATACCCTGTATATACAAAAAAGGAGACAATCATTTTTCCTGCCTGTAGCAATAATAAAATAATATTAGAATTTTAAGAACTATGGCTTTTTATTAAGATACAAAGGAGAAAATAGTTTTAATTTTTTCTTACCTAAAACAGAAGAACAATTTCTCATCACATTCAAAAGGCGTAAGATAGTATTTTCGATGGTGTTAAAAGAGTAATACAAAATTGATGAGCCCTATTTTTTTTTCTTAGGTCAAACAGAAATAGAATTTTCTCTTTTTTTAATCTACTTCTTCTTGATGAAAAAAAGTTTGGATAATATATTTACTTTCTTTTATTATATTCTTTCTTTTAGTTTTGCGTCTGTTTAAGTCAGAACGTTGCTAAATATTTTGATTCTTATGAAACTGTAATAAACTTTGCTTTCACCTTTTGGGTAACGATAGTAACTTATTTTGCCATCATGTACGTAGTCCAGTTAAAATTTAAGCACTGTAGATAGTCGAAAAGTAATTGAAATTTTAACTGACGATTTCTTTTCGCGTTAACATGGTGATAAATTCTACTTGTAAGTGTCAGGAAATGACTGAAACTTGCATTGTCATCAGACATAGTTGTCCAAGCGGTAATTTCAGAATTCTAGTCGAAATTTTAATTAACACCAAATTCTCTGTGGGGGTAATGTGGCGATAACTTCTACCTGTTGTGGTTGTCTCTAATGCTTCGTGCCAATATCAGCAAGCTTACTTGTGGAAACCAAGCGAATTTAGGGCAGAGGGGGAGATTCTTGTGCTTCGGTGGCGCCATCTCTGGCTAAAAATAGGACTTGAGCCTCACTCTCGTCACAGCCCACTTAAAGGGCCGACCCATTCATGCATCCATTCATCAACAGATCGTAATTTTGACCTGAACCAGAGTACGATCAATCTCCAATTCAGTACCCTCAGTTGTATAATTCGTTATAGGAACATGGAGGACTTTGTGATCCGACAGATTTAATGTGCACGCGTCACGTTAAATCTATCGTCGGGGATCGAACTCACGGCCTCTTTTGTCACGTGTCCAAAGCCCTACCAACCAGGTTATCTTGGCCATGTCACGTCAAATAACGATTGGAATTTGCATTCTCATCTGCCACGGAACTCCAGAAAAGATTTCAGCCCTCCTAGAGCTAGTCTAAGGTGTTCGAAATTCCGATTTAAGATTCCAACTTCGCAGGCGCAAAAGTTGGTTAATAAATAGCCTCAAGAAAAAGAAAGAAAAGCTCTATTGTGTACAGAAAAAAATCGATGCAATGAAAATGCTACTTTATGTGAGAAAAAACAGCGGAGCATTATCACTTTTATTTGAAGTTAGTTATTAACATCTAAGCCCTTTTGCAGTGTAAGTAAGAAACTTGGAAAGATTGAGTCCCTCGTATCAAGGGATTTAAAACTTTTTTTTTCCGTTTTCTCATTATCTGCTTTTGTAACTTCCTTATTTATCTGGTGAACTCATTCTTTGTGACGCTACTGGATATTTCCTTAAGATGATAGTTCAGCTTCCGTAAAAGTAGCGAGGAAGGAAGATTTCCTTCCAAATTTATTTCTAATAAATTGTAAGGCTAATTCTAAAATCCTTCTTTATCTTGTTTTGTTATTTGCAAGAAACATTAATTAAAACTATTGAAGTTTTGTTATGAATTCCATAAACCAACCCGGTTAAAAGATAAGATAGCAAAGTTTATAACTTTTGCGTTTATGTTTTGGAGAGCACTAATTAATTTAAATAGGTATTGAACATATTCTTCTACACCTTTTGATTAGTTAAGTGAAAAGTTATTTATTTTTAATTTATCATTGGTAAATAGTTATTCAAGCTGAATTATTTATTATTATCTGGCTGTTAACTAATTCAAACTCATCAGTTATAGTTACAAGCAATACGTAATTTTCAGATTATTTATTTTTAATTTTAAAGAACTTGAAAAGTTTATTGATTATTATACAGTTCTGGAAAGAATTTAGAAAATTCGATGAGTCTTCGAAATATTAAATTTTTTTGTTCATAACTTTGCATGATTTTATATTACTTTAAATTTGATAATATTAACCAATTAATTAAGAAAATGAAATTCTTTGTCAATTGTTCTTAAGCACACAAAACTCTCACATTGGAAGTTCTGTTATTCAGTGACGAAATTAACTTTTAGTGAAGTTACATTTCGCCTTGTTTAAAAAACAAGTTTTACAGAAAAACTCACTTAAATTTTCAATAAAAATTTCTAGTTCAAAAGAGGCAAATACCGCACGTCGTATTGAAATTTTCTTCTAATTACATAAAATATTTTATTATTTTGAAAATTCCAAGAATAGTTTAAGCAAAAATATTTTACTTTTTTGGAAATTCTAGCTCCTCTAAATCATCGATGCAATTAAGCATCGCTTCAATCATGTCTCGAATTACGAAAACACGATTCGAAACTTTCTAGTCTAGAACATTTAGAAACAGTTAGAAACATTTTTCTAAAGGTTAATCCACTATATTATACTGTGGAATTATTCTGCTGTTATCTCCCTGGAGTTATTTTACTAAAGATAAAGAATATCTGTAGAAAGAAAGAGTATCCGCAATTTTAAACAATAAGTATTTGGGAAAAAAGTATTAAATAATTTAAATTACTCTTCCATTTTTTCTTCTTTCATATATGTGTATATGTGTTATGCATCATTATAGCAATTTTATTCGGAATTACAAGAAAACTTAGAAAGTAAATATGATTGAACCAAATCATGAGAACATTTGTAATTTTTATTCTCAAATAGTTAAGTTTACTAGTAAAATTTATAACAAGTATTAAAATGTTTTGCATTATAGTATCGTATTTTTCAACTTACCTAATGTAAGAATTTATCACATGTGTATGGACGAATAACAGCACTTATAATTAAGAGTACTTATATGTAACAGTACTTATAATTAAGCTATTCAATGGAGAAAACTTTATTTAACTTTTATATCTTATTGTATATAATATTAAATTTTATTCTGAAGACTGTTAGAGCAGCCACTTATTTACATATTTTCGCATATTTAGTTGTTTGCTCAATAACAAAGTGTCACAAACTAAAAAAAAAAGATAGTGAATAATTTCAATTTTTAAGGATATTTTTGTTCTAGATAGAAGCCAGAACATTTAAATGTCAGATGAAAATTGAAAGAAAAAAAAGGAAAAACAATCAACTAAAATTCTGAAATTATCGTCTGGTTTGTTTTTTTCTCCTTATTTCATCTTGTTGCGCTGTTTTTTTTTTTAATACTTATGTTAGCCTGCTTTTTTACTGCTCTTACAACATTTTTTGTGATTATAAAAGTTGAACTTGATCTAAGCGATGAAGTTTGATCTGGTCGAAAAGTGTCTTTTACTGTTATTTCTGAGCTCATAATGATTTAATGTGAATGAAAAATTTTAGAATTGCCCTTAAAAAGCTCAATATGAACCATTTTGAAAAGAAAAAACAATGAGAATACGACATTTTTAGTTAAGTTATTTTAAGTTCAATAGATTAACTGCTCAATAGTTCAAGATTCAATAATTTAATTGCTTTATATTTTTGAATTTGTTAAGGCAAATTAAACGAAAACTAATTTGTGATATTTTCGTTAAATTTAATTGCTATTTTACTATCTTATTGTTATTAAAATGTACACAATTTAAAATTACTCAAATATTTTTTAAATCTAAATAAAATTTATTTTAATATTGGTTTTTCAGTGCTTAATTAACTTTTATGGAGATTTCAGTAAAAGCATATTATATACAAACGATATTTCACTGAAAGAAATAAAAATTTAGAAATCAGGCCTAAAACTTATGACAAATGCATGTTTATTCACAGTGAAAAATTATACTCAAAAATAATATCAAATATTTACATTATTACAAAAAAAAAAACATTGCTATGTGCTTTGAGATATGGTTATCCATGATGATGACATCCATGGTGATGATGTTCCAACACTTTTGCAAGGAGTCCAGCAGCCAATAGAGCTGATAGGCCTTGCTGTCCACGTTGATGATGTTTGGCTTCGATTTCTGGAAGGATGACAACTCCGAGAAGCAAAACCACCAAAGTCATAATAACGAACAATTTACTAGAATTCATCTTTAACTAAGTAATAAGGACCTATAAAATGAAATTCAAAGTTTTACTGCACTTACACAAGAATATAATTCTTTACATGTAATTAATATGAAAATTCCAAAAAAAAAAATCATTCTTAATAAATTGAACGCTTATAGTACAGGATATCTTACGCTTCTCTATTTCTTGATAATTTTTGATATGAAATTACTTATTGCTGTTCTTTTTTTTTTTGGATGTTCATATTAACTATTATATACATGCTGTTCCTTAATCACTACCCTAAACACACATTTTTAGAAACCTTGTCGAAAAGGTTTTAATTGGAAAAAATGTATACACACTGAGTGTCAGAAATCAATATTTAAGTGAAGAAGAAAAATAGCTTTGTGTAGGTCAAACGAATCGCTAGTGAAGAAGGTGAGACGGAAAAAAATCAAACTTGTTTCATTGACGGAAGAAACAGAATGGAATCGAAAGGCAATTATTATGATCAACCTCTAAGTTCCTTAAGGTAATCAAAATGCTTTTGATGTTTATCCTTTGATTTTTAAGCATTTGTTTACTTTACAAGACCTTAATAACGCTATATATAAAGTGTAGTGCAACAGGCGACATCCCATAGCTATTAAATAAATTAGTTTTTATATATTTTATTTGAATAATAAATCAAACAATTCTGGAAATGAAATCTAGATAAAACCCTGATGTATGCAAACACAAACGGCACGAAGCAGGTTCAAATTAACCATTTCCGTTTAAAAAAATATCGAGTAATGTTGTTATGAAAGTAAAAAGTTCATCATAAAATTCTAATGCTAATTTGGATTTCTGCAATCGTCGTCATCGTAGGAAAATCGTGGCATCTGTCGAAGCCAATCAGTTTCGACACACACGCGTAACATCGCTTAAGGGTGTCCATTTTGAATCTAATTTAAATCACATGGTTAGGCATAATCACTTCACTTCGTCTTCGATTGGGTATAATGTGAAAAAAGCACAACTACTTCCACTTGCTAGGAATAACATTGACCTTTTAGTTCAATTAATAAACTGAGTTTTAAATATGCTTACTAAATTCATAAACTTCGGTAAAACAACAATATAAATTATTTCCAAAGGAACTAGACTTAATACAATTCCAACCTGGCGAGTAGCGACTTATAACAAGACACTTCGTTTGATGCTTTTACTTGTTGCTAGAAATCAGGTTCGCAGAAAATGCTGTTTACTAGTTAAATTTAGCAGGAATAACACGATCTGTGACGTAGGCTATAGTATACCCAATTGTAAGAACGCAATTATAAATATCATAAATATCTAACGAAAACAATTAAAATATGACTTTTTTCTATAAATATTTAGAATTATTGACAAATTTCACATTTCTCATTAAATTTCTCAAAAAACTGAAAAAATTAAAGCTGAGTTTCAAGCAAACCCAAGTTACATACTTGCTGATATTATTAAATAAATAAACAACATAATTAAGTCTCAATTTAGTTCAATTGCTTGTAATATTTTTTAAGATGACTAATATAAAATATAAGATTGAATCAATAACAAAAAATAAGCCATGATTATATTTTTAAAAATCTTTTTAGTTTTACGTCTAATGATATCTTTATTTGATGGCAAATATAGTTTGTATTTTGTGGAAGCCGGAATACTAAAATCACAAACAGTAAGAGCGTAACTTTATCTTTAACAATATTTAAAATTTATCATTTATCTGGAAAATTGAAGGGAAAAATTCATATCTTTTTCAATAACATGTTTCTTTTTGATAATTTTTTTAGTAAATTCAGTCACGTTATTTCAATCAGAAGTATATATTTTTCCCAGCAAAAGCAAATTTTTTGTGTGAAATTAATATTTGTATGCTATGATTTACAATTTCTGGGGAGTCTGATTTCCATATCGTGATCTGTTGCAGAATAATTGCCAAGTCTTGGCAACTTCGGAGGCTGCACCGACCAGCGAGAAACTAAAAAACACGCCTTACCATCTAGAAGGGTATATCTCGCAGCCACCGCCGGGTAAAAATCTACATTACTACATTACTATCACTTTTTTTTAAATTTTTCGCATTAAAAATCAATTTGGCGTCTTGGCGATTGTAGTTGGTGTACCAGATCATGATGTGGAAATATCTCCCAATTTCTAGCTGACATTATTCAATCTTTGAGTTTATCTACTTCCAAGGAAAGTCACCCGAAGTGTCTCTCGCCAACCGGAAAAAAGTGCTAATTTACACTACGTCCCAGAAAGAACAGAAAATTCAAAATCTAAATGAAATTCCTTTTATTTTACCATTTTAAGTGATACAGAGCCAAAAATATTGTTTTAAAATCGATCGAAATAGGTTTTGACACATATTTTTTTCAGCCCTGAAGAAATGTTAAATGTTCTTAGAAACTTATAATTTTTGTATTTTAGAATAACACGCTGACAGTTACTAATGAAATCACTGGTTTATAAGACCTATCACTTAAATTAATCGCTTGTAAATTTTTTGTCCATATATTTTTACATGGCAAATAAGTTTCATTGAGAATTAACTGAAAAAAGTGGCTCCGTTTTTTCTGCGGGGTATTCTTACTGAATTTTGGTCTTAAGAAGGGGTACTGAACTTGCAAAATGTACCCATAAAAGTTTCTGATACATACTTGACTTCAATTCATTCAAACAGTCTCAGTTTCTAAGATTGATTTTCACAAATAATTTAGCAAAAACGATTTAAACAAAAGTAGGAGTGGTTTTTACAATTGGAAGTAGAACTCCCAATCCCACTCTTTCACCAATTGATGGTGAGCATTTCGGAAAACAATTCCATTACTATGGATAGCTACTCCTTCAATTCTGCCACCTATATATATGATTATTCCACCTATATATATGACTACTACCTATAAAATGACTATTTACCACTTATATATATGACTTCCCCCTATGAATACGATTATTCCGATAATTAGACACGGTTTCAGTAAAGATAAATGTATCTGAGAGGATTGCGATAATACGGTGACCATTAAAAAGAATTTCGATTTTTTCCCCAATAAGTAAGGCATCGTACTTCTTATCTCAACTGCATAACATAAAAGTTTAAATAAATAAACCTGTCGACGTGAATCTAATCTGTTTTCCTAAATGTCGGTAAACTAAAACTAAAAATTTTGATGTTTTAGCTTAAAGAGGCAAATGGACAAACTGAAAATAAAAGGGATATTGAAAAAGAAAATACCAAAATGTACCATATAATGGCTCAGCACATCGGACCGAATGTAGAAAGTAAAGATTTGAATGTCAAATATCCTAATTATGACGTATTAGAATTTGATGAGAAAAAAATAGATAGCCTCAAACAGATTAAAAACATTACTGAAACTGCAACCAAAGCTGATTCCCCATACACAATGTTAAATGTGTTAAATAATAAACGAAGATCTGTGCAAACAAATCAAAACAGAGGGCGATCATTCGGAAATGAGGATGAAAGCAATTCAATTGTAGCAATTGAAAAAACTGATCCTTTAAGCTTAAGAACCGAATTTGATTCTAGTTTTCACTCTTCAAAACCGAGGGAAGTTTTTAAGCACAGAAGACAAGCATTTAAGAAATACCACAGGAAACTATATGGTCCTCCAAAACAACTTCATGGTATCCAAAAAAGTGAATATAACTCTAAGCAATCGATGATTGACATGAATCCCTCAAACACAGATTTTCAAAACAATATGGTTGTTTCAAAAGAAAAACCTTTAAGCACTCCACAAATCTTTGAAAAAGTGTCAGAAAATAATCTAGTTACGGAAGAAAATGAATCCGCAAATGAAGCAGATACTGAACAAACTCCAATGGAGTTATTAACGCAGTTATATGCCCATTCATCGGATCAGTATCAAACTAGCCAATACCCTTTCACGCCGGATATATATTCAACAAAATACATTTTGGTACCATTAACGAACGGCAATGAATCATCGGAATATTTAACAGAAGAGATACCGTTCTCTAATTCAACCGAAGTTGAAATCAGCACAGAGAATCCCTACGACGGCTATGTAAAAGCTGGACCTATCCGCATCAAGATCAGCAATGATACGTCTCCACACAAACTCCAAATGGGGATTCGTCCGAATTCGAATACAAATCTCACCTTTAGAATCGAAAGACATAACGGAGAAATCAACAGCGATACCGGAAGTGAACTTAAAAACGTAGAGAAGAAAGATGTCTCAGAAAAAACAATAGCAAATAAAAATGTACAATTCGAAAGAGATATTTACAAACTAGATAACATCAATAATAGCTTAAATCTAAATGCTTCCATGTTGTCGGATTCAAATGATGTTTCCAATATGGCCTTTCCTTTGTGGCAATTGAGTAAAGACTCAAAAGGGAGAGTAAAATGGGATTTACGTCAAAATTCAGAAAAATCTAAATATGTAGAGATTAGCAATAAAAATTTAAATGATGACTCTGAATTAGAGAGCGATATTATCTATGGAACAGACAGTTCTGGACTTCCTAAGCTTAAAGTTTATCCTTATAACTGCAAGACGTTGATACTTAACATTTTCAGAAAGCATACCGTGGCGGCAGTTGTTATTATAATTATAATTCTTTTTATTTTTGTACTTTTCATTTACGTTATATATAAAGCTGGGCAACGATCTCAATACATCAAGTATAGCAAACTTGATGATTCCAAAGATTACAATAAAGGAAATAGTACTATCGAATCAATTGGCGAGGGAAAAAAATCTAGGAAAAAATTCGATTTTCGTATTCCTCTCTTTAGAAAAGGTGCTAGTGGTAAAGATGAAAAAAAAGGCAAAAGAGGGGAGAAAGTTTCTCAACCAGTTATTCTAAAAGATAGTCGAAGTCAAATGGCATCATTTCAACGAAGTCAACTGTCGAGTTCAGACGAAGGAAGCAATAGCAGTGAAACAAAAGCTTCGAGGAAAAACAAATTCCCCAAAAAATCTTCTAGAAGTATCCAACGAAGCAAAATAAAAAGATCAAAGCCTGAATCTGATATCGAAGAAACAGAGAACCGTAGAACTCCTGCTCATCAAAACCAGTGTGGCTTTATACGATTCTTCAAAAGAATGTTCTCTAAGAGACCAACAGCAAAAGAACCTTCAAAAGATGGAAAGCGTCCTGACACAGACCTTGTTTCCACGGCCGAATTTGATAAAAAGCAAACGAGGCAAGATAAACTTCACAAAAACAAATTTTCCGTTCTTCCAGAATCAGATGAATCAGAAACTGATTCGGAAGCTGAGTCAGAAAAAACACCTTCCAAAGCACCGCTAAGGCCTAAACTCGGAATTCGTGCCAAAATGAAGCAGTTGCTCACGCCAGAAAGACACTCTGATGATAGCTCTGAGAGTACTGGTGAAAGAATGATAAAAGCAATGAAAACAACATTTCACTCTGCTAAAACAAAAGTTGAGAAACCAAAACGTAAAAAATTCGCCCATCCAGATATAACAGATCTAAAGGCAGTTGTTCGTAAAGCGTCCTTCGATATTGCGTCAACTTCTCCAGCAAGCAATGAGAGTTTAAAATCAAAAATCGGGATACCTGGAGACTGCAAGCCAATTGATCTTTTGCTTAGTGGTGAAGAATGGGACAAATCTTATTACACTGCAAGTGGGATTGATAACGCTGTTAGAAAAAGTAAACAACACATCAAAGAAAATGGGAACACTGAAAAACTGAAGCTGAGTGAAATTGAAATGATGGAACTTTTGGCGCATAAAGTTGAGAAAGTCATTGATAATGCTGATAACGCCATCAAGCATCCTCAGCCAGCTAAGAATTATGAGCAAAAGATAAAACAAATGACCTAATTTTGAATCCAACATTTTACTTTATCGTTCAAATTTGAATACATTTCTGAGTTAACTTCGTTTTATTTAAATTTACAATTTTCTCTTAACAACAAAGGCATTAAATGCATTTTTGCATAAGGCGTTGGTTAGTTGATAAAACACATTTTTGCTATAGTTTTCTACACTTCTTTTAGCAAAAAAATCTTAGTTTTTTTTCTTCAAACCAATGGGAAAAAAACGAACGTTTTCTTGAAAATATTATTCAGTGAAATATTTATTTGAAATAATGCCAGTTCAATGTATGGAACATCCCCTATTCCGTTAAAATGAAATAAATAATTCCATTGCGTTGATTATATAATTTAAAACATTTAAAAATAGTTTTCTTTGTCAAAATTAAAAAATATCCAGAAAAAAATTTATTTTAAAAATCAATATGTTATCGAAATGCGTTGATTAATTTAAAACATTTTAAAACAGTTTTCTATGTCAAAACTAAAAATATTCAAAAACAAAATTATATTTCAGTAACCGAAGAGAAATATACAAAGTATCCCACATTCTAATTTTCAATCTTTCCATCAATTTACGCAAAAAAATTTCAGCTAAATTAGTGACAGATACAATGGTTATTTGCCCTGTAAGTAATTAATATCTTAATTTATTATGTTCTTAAATTACAAAAAAATTACCAAACAAAATCATGCATTTTTTAAATTACGTAACTTTACAGCTTGCATAATTTACTTACTTTCAAAATTCTTCAAGAATATAAACTGCTCAGTTCACAGAGAACAAAGAATGAATGCTGTAATCAAATGAAATGAATACCCTTTTTAATGAAAAAATTAACCTCTTCCTATAACACGTGACTGGACGAACCACGGAAGAATTATACATGCTTCAGTAACCAAACAAAAAAAATGCCCCTCCCCTCTTTGTTTGCTCCTAGGCATGCTTGAACAATTCTGTAAGACTTTGTTTAAAACATTGTTTATTTATGTCTATTCTTATTCTTTACACTTTGTGATGACATTAATTACCGTGAAAACTGATATCTGATTAAAGGAACGTTTAAATTCCCTTTTTTTGATAAGAAAATTTTAAAATAGAAATAGGAAGGTAATGTTTGTTTCCTGCTGGGTTCAACAATTTAATATCCTTAAGCTTTTGTTTCGAGTAATACTTGTTTAAAATGCAGGCATATTTTGTATGCATTTGATTTAAAAGTTATCAAAAATTTTCTTTTCGATAAGATTTAATAAATTCCACCATTAGGCCACATAAGATGAATTTATTTAGTAAGTAGATTAGACAATTTAAAAATTCAAAGAAACATTTCCATCAGACAAATATCACATGATATAGCTGTTACAATTCCTTATAAAGGGTGAAAATTCCTATCACAAATTCATTCTTATGAAGAAATATAAAAATAATTTTGGGAACACTGTAAAAAAAAGTCTGGTAAAATTACCGTACTTGTATGGTAATGATATTTCTGGTTAAAAAATAACATAATTCGGGTTAATCAAACCAAAATATTTGAAACATTCATTTGTTAATTTTTTCGCTTATATGTTAACGATTTACCGTAAATTCTGGTTTTCAAAATTATTGTTCTTGATAATGCATGTTTGGTAAAAAATACGAAATAGGAAAGTAAGTTTAATCGAATAAATGTTTTTTATACCATGTTTTAAGTTACCATGATAAAATTGATGAATTTTGCCACAATTTCCAAATTTGCATCGCATCTTATAAAACGATATTTTATTGTCAATTTTACCAAACTCATTACCAAAGCTCTTCGGTAAAAATTACCGAGCGTTTTGGCGTTCCCATAGAGCCAGAAACACAGTAAATTTTACCATCTACTGATAGTTTTCTCCCTTTGTGGCAGTAAAAAAAAAATTTACCATTGTATTATTCTTATGCTACGCTTTAAGATTATTTTACTCACTATAAAAAAGGAATTCTCAAAACATGCTCAAATAGCTTCGAAACAAAAAATAGTCGAATTTGAAACTGCGTGTGCATAAATTAATGTAGCATATACTCGTTTTTGAGAAAAATGCTTAGCCTCAAAAGTAGGTAATGTATAAGAGAGATGTTCTTTGACTGCGGCAAGATTCGAACCATTAACCTTCGTGTTCGCAGTAAGAACTCTAACAACCATCCCAGAACTCTAACCCCAGTCCAGGGAGAGTCAGGAAACTTTATAAAGTAGCCTCCGCAATCATGACATACTAATTTCCAATTTCAATGGTAAAAAGAGTATGAATTTGCAAAATATGGTCTCAATAACTTTTCGCTTCTTTCCACTTTTTGCTTATTTGACTATATCTTAAAACACTTCAGAAGAATGATATGTGTTTCATGATGCGTCATTGTTGGCTACCACTTATAAAGCTTTCTAATTCTACCTGAACGGAGGTGTAAAACTATGGTGGTTAGAGCATTCTTCTGTGAATACGGAGGTCCTCATTTCAAATCTTGGAGCAGCAGCCTTCCTCCCAACTGAGAAATTGAATTTTTAAAAATTCGTATATTTAAAACTCGATTTCTCTACTTTAAAATCATGTAAAAAATTTTATACCTTACAATATAAAAATGCTTCAATTAATGCTTAATAAAATAATAAAAAACAATAAATATTTACTAAAATTTATTTTTTGCATGGAATTATCTTTGATAAACCAATTTTATAATTGTGTGCAAAAATTTTTAAACTTGCTTAAAATGTTCTCAAATATGGTGCAAAACGCAAAAAGTAAAATTAACATTAGGGGATCCAAACCTTGGATCGTTCTCCTGATCACACTATTAGGATCCTATGTTCCAAATTTTGACTACCCCCTATATTTTGGAGGTCAGAAATTTTAATCCGCTGGGGAAAACAGTATGTTTATTCAGAGAAAGTAAATTTTTGTATCTGATTTTGTATTTTAAAATATCGTCTGTACTAATTCGAGGTCACTCCCTCGAACCATTGAGAAGGAGTCCTAGAACGTGAAGATCCGATTATAAAAATAAAAGTTATTCAGGTAGTCCATTTTAATTAATTTATTTATTTGCTTTTTTTATTTTATTTATTTATTTATTTTGAAGCATTGTACATACTTCGTGTTTATTTACAACCTACATTAATTAAAAAGAAGTTCAAGCATTTTATGGAATTGTAATAAAACAAATAATGAAACTATTGAAGAGAGCTTCATAAACATAAACTCAAATGAAAATAATAAAATAAAACGATAATCTTGTCGTCCCATTATTAGTTAAGCTCATTTCTGCCTACGTGACCAGGGCTCTAACCAGTTAGCATGGAAAGTGTTATTGCTATTTCTCCGCGATTCGAAATAAAATCTCGTCGAGTTTTTTTTCTTTTTTTTTTTACATATTCTTGCATTAAAATGAAAATTATTTATTGACTTTTCTTCATGATATTTCTCTTTTTCTAATCATTTTCTGTCCGAACAATTGCTACGTCTTATGTTACTTTAAAATAAAAGTTTAAAAATATAAGTTAAAAAATCTTAACCATTCATAGAATCATTTGCTTTATAAACTGTATTATTTTCATATTTTAAAGTATAGTTTTCGAAAAAGATTTGTTGAATTCAAAACCTTTTTGACAAAGAGTAATAAATTCTCCTATTTATTAAAATTTTAAAGGAATAATTTAGCTTTTAAATTTTAAAAAAAGGAAAAACTTTACAATATTTCAAACATTATTTTTTTCATTTACTAACAGTTGGGTATTTGCTACTTGAGAAGAAGTTAAATAAGTTATGCCTAACCAAGTGATTTAATCAGATTTAATTGAATACCTGGTCACAGGCGTGTTTATTCTGAATTTATGCCATAATTCACCTACGATGACGTCATTTGCAGGTATCCAATTAAAACTCATCAACTTGATATCAACACGAAATCAACATTCCTGACCAAAAAAATCATTTGTTTTACGTAAACAGAGGAAACTCTTCCCAAATAATTTACACAATCAATTATCTAGAATAAAAATCGGGGTTTTTTTATTTAATATTACTAAAATTCTATATTTAATTCGCATCATAACTTTTTTATCTGTAATAATCAATTCCTAAAAAGTTCAATTACATTTAAAAATATACGTTTATTGTGCTTATTTTAATTATGATGTTAAGTACTTCAAATCAAATTGTAATTTGCAACATTAATCCCTTCGCAAAGAAAAAAAATTTTGCATTTGTATTTGTTATTCAAATATACGGAATTCGAAGCTTAAGAAGCGTATTTTCAGTTAGAAAGATACTACTTTCTTTTTTATATATATTTTTTATTTAGTTTCCGTATTTTCCAACATTTTGGTGAATTCAAGTTCAGTAAAGGATTCTCTATCCTGATATTTAGAGTATGACTACAATAATATTATGTTTATCAAGTTACATGCATAATCATTTTTAAATTTATAAACAGTTTTCAAGCTTTAGTGATCTATGATTCAGAACAATTTTTGCTACACATTTAGATTTTGGGACCTCATACGCTTTTTTATTATTTTTTTTACCATGTTTATTAAGCAAAATGCTAACTACCAAACTATAATTCAATACAGCTAACAATCTTAAAAATTTTTCTATTATTATTAAATTCTGAAAATGGCTTTTAATGCTGCTTTTCAAAGTCTCCGTCGTAATATGAAAAGATGCTTTTTTGAGAATAATATACTATTTGTATAACTGCTGTGAATTTGCAACTATTACTCATGACAGATGTGTCAAGTTTAGCCTATCTAAAGTCAGCACTGACTACGCTTATTTTGAAAATGGCGCAAAACATCAAAATGGGGAAAAGCCACAGTTTTGTGAAAATGAAAAGCATTTGTGGTCTAATTTTTTAATCTTTAAGAACTTACTCCAATGCTGCATAACCTGGTCTCATAAACATTTACAAAAACTGAGAATAAAGCAGTGGTTCGGATAATTTTCATCTAGGTGGGAAAATGTCGCCAAATAGGCAATTTTTAAGAAAGTTTAATAACTATTAAAATATTTAAGTTAAATATCTCTTCTAAAGCACGGATAATTATTGTTTAAAATCATCGCATTACTTCCAGTGTAAGGCACTTAAACTATGACCTTTTTATTTGCCTTTTCGACAGAGCTTTGAAAAACACCTTTACATCATTAATGTATCTAAATATTACAGATACTATCTACAAAAAGGCTTTAAAGTTTCGTTGCAGCTTATTTTTATCCAAAAATATTACTCCTTTAATAACAGTTAATAACTCTTTCCTTATATTTTTAATATTCATTAGAAAATAGCCATTTAAGCATCCAACGATAGGGTTTGCAGAAACTTGGCAGACTTAATCCCTTGTGTGCTTTGAAAAAAAATTTCAGAATGTTTTCGGTTGTTAAATTCTTAATTGAGAGCTGCAATTTTTTTTTATTTATTTACTTATTTCATTCATTTTTTGTGAGATATTTTATTTTATTTTCAATGCCTTCAAACTTAATCTTGAAATAAAAAATAGGTAAAGCACTTTAATAATCAATAGTAGAACGACTGCTCACAATAACGTTAGATTAGTTAAGTTTCTTTAGGGTTTGTAAAACAGTAATGTGGGCACTGTTAATTTCTTTTCATATGAACCCTACTTTATATTAAATTTAAATCAACTATTACCAACGCTTCTAAAACAACATCATTTGTAATCACTGCAGTACATGAAAAAAGAATTATGCCACCCAAGACGATAGGTATTCTGCAATGTTAGTTATTATTTTTGAAAATAATGTTTTACAAAATATTACAACACTGTAAGAATTTTCATTCTAAAATCATGATGAAATAACCGGCAGCAGTCTGTACTTTCAATCAACAGTAAAGTTTACGGTAAAGAACATTTTTTTACCTTTACGCTTTTGAAACCGTTTACAAGTAGTATGGTAAAAAAAAACCATGAATACAAAACTATGTGGGTTTTTTAACCATTTAAAACTAGCGTGGTTTCAGAAACGTAAAAAAGAAGTTTAATCGGACTTTGCAGGTAATTTAGCAATTTTATAGTGCTGCCATCTTTGGGTAAATGAGAGTATCGTATTCCAACAACTCAGGGTCACAAATTGGGGAGTGTAGCAAAAAATATATAATGGAAACTTTTCATGCGTTGAAGGAAATGGATGAAACAGTCTAGTGTCAACGCTGGGAACCGTTCTTTCTCTCATGATATTGACAAATTAACTCTCTCGGCTGTAATATGTACCCATATGCAAGGAACTAAAGGGCTTCTTTAGATGGGTCTAGTTTGTGCGATAAAATTCTGGTTGTTTAACCGTATTTAGTGAAACCAGTTAATAAACGGTTTTTGTCACAGTTAGCAGCTTGAATACCAGCTTATTTATGGTTATTTGACTGTTTTGTTTGAATACTGTAAAATAACAAATAAATTTTCATTTAGCCATTTTTTCTGATAAATTTCTAACAGTGTAATTGGGAGATTTGCATTGTGTTTGTAAATAACTGGAATTTTAATTTTTTGTTGCTGTTGTTGTTGTTAATTTACGTCACACTAGAGCTACACAATGGGCTATTGGCGACGGTCTGGGAAACATCCCGGAGGATGATCCGAAGACATGCCATCACAATTTTGATCCTCTGCGGAGGGGATGGCACCCCCGCTTCGGTAGCCCGACGACCTGCGCGCGAAGTCGAGCACTTTACGGTAGCACAGTTTAACGAGGACCAATACCGCACACCCTCGGTCCCTACGCAGACTGATCCAAGTGGTCACCCACCCGCACACTGACCGTAGCCAGTGATGCTTGACTTCGGTGATCTGCTGGGAACCGTGTCTTAACGATCAGTCCACTGCGGGACTTTAATTTTTTTTAAAAATATGCATATCTTCAATATATGTCATTTTTTTTTTTGTTCTCTTAAAGGAGAAATTTAATCCATTTTTTTAAGGTGAGATGGACATCTCTATAATACAAAATATAACAGCAAACGGCCTTCATCCAGCATCAAGCAAACGGCCTTCATTTTTTGCGTTTTATGTAACTCTTCTCGAACGTAACTGACTTACTCAATTATTATCTGACTCGTTCAAAATACGTATTAGGCTTGAACATATTAAACATATTAAACTCAATAATATGAGTTAGAACAATAACCGAAATAAAATGGTGCTCACGGAGATGGTCTTTCACAGGTTGTCAACTTCGATTATACTTTTATTTCGTATTTTTTTATTAGAACCATTCGTAAAGAGAGATTATTTTCTTATTTGCTTAAAGAGAGAGTAAAATTATTAACTATTTTCATTATTTAATAAGTAAATTGCATTTTATTTCACCATTATTTTATTATTACTTTAATATTATTATTTTACTATTATTATTATTTTATAATTATTATTTTATTATTATTATTATTATTATTTTATTATTATTATTATTATTTTATTATTATTATTATTTTATTATTATTATTATTTTATTATTATTTTATTTTATATAAATTATTTTATTAAAGTAATTAAAATTACTTAAAAAAAGCTCTTATGTCTCAAATTTGACTTTAAAATCTACTGGTTAAATCAAATGCAATTTACTTATTAATGAAAAAATTAAATAATTTTATTTAACTCTAAATGTTTGTTTCAAAATATCGAGATTTTTTTATCTTATTATTGCCAGTTAAAATATTTCCAAGCAATAAATGGGTATTATTAACTTTACTCTTAACTTTATAAGAATAGTTTAGTTTTTGTAAGGGAACCATTAAAACAGAGTGATACATGTGAAGAATCGAACGATATGGGAACGATGGATTGATGTTTGACTATATAAAGATATTTGTTCATTTTCAGCAATAAGTATAGTTAGTCTCTCACAATGAAACTAATCTATTTATAAATAATATAATATAGACTTAATTATTTATATTAATTTAATATTTTATTTTATTTTAAAACCATTGTTGAACAGCCAGTCCAATTTTCGGTTTACGACTATTAATGTTCAACTCCGCAGACTTGCAATCCTGAACCCGACCCACAAAACAAGGAAACTCCTGGATCAAGTATTGGAAGAAATTTGCTTCGCTTTGATGGAACTAACCCCCATTTGCGTTACATGGAGGGAAAAACCACGAAAACCAACCACGGTTAGTCTGAGGGCAAGGGGACTCTAATCCATAATCCGCCTACCACTGAGGATATTTTTATGTCTGCACTGTGGACGGTGCGAACCGGATGCGGAATCCATATTGACCAATCCTCGCCGGGAGTCGAACCCAGTTCACCACCTTGGATGACTCCACCACGCCTGACCCCCTTGAACCACCACGGCTCCAATTTTTTATTTTATTTTATAACCGTCGTTGAACAACCAACTCAATTTTGGGTTTATGTTTGCTAATGCCTTGAAATTTTGAACCAAACCAGGAAACTCCTATGTCAGTACCTCCAGAGGTATGATTTGTTATGGGAACATGTAGAACTTTGTGACTCGACAAATTTAACGTGCATCAGTCACCATTTACTACACAATCTTCGGCCGGTGGAGATCGAACCCATGACCTCTTGGACATGGGCCCAATGCCCTACCAACCAAGCCATCCCGGCCCTTCAAATGTTTTATTGTAAAAATATAAAAATGAAAGTCTTAACATTCTTTTTAAATAAAAACTCAATGCAAAATTTATATTTATTGTTAATATTTTTTTCGCAGTCTGTGAAGCTCATTTTTAAAGCAATTTATTACACATTAGTAAAGTTAACCTGATTTTCTGGGGTTTCTTTTACCATTGTGATTCAAACCTTCTCTTGATAATGTATATAATTAAGGAAATGTTTTTTTTTAACTGTAGTAAATAAATGTTACTTTTTTTAGATACTTTTTTCGGCAACTTCTTCTTTGTTCTTGATTTTGTAGCTCTAGATAATTTTTATTTCAATTCTCAAGAAATTTAAAAAACGTTTTATTTGTGATTTAAAAGTTTTTTTTAATTATTTTTTGTACTCTTTTTAGTAATTATTTTGCTCCGGCATTTTAAATTATATCATGTATTTTAAATTATATCATGTATTATAAAATTATGCTGGTGTAATTTTAATTTAATATGGGTTTGGTGTTAAATAAATTGTATTTTCTATTTATTATTCGTTGTAAGGTTTAAAGAGGACTTTCGAAACAACTACAGGTCTGTAGCTACATAAATCTCAAATATTTTTAGATTTTTTTTCAAAGAGTTAATCCTTAAGAGTATAAATCGTGTCTTTTTAAAATGTTTGGATTCAAAAAATATTTCCTTTATTGTAATGTGCAAACTTCTACAAACTTTTTGAAAATCTGATTTATGAAATGCATTATTTAAATTTCACTTAAAATATAGGGTTAATTAGTATTATTTTCTCCATTACACTTAAAATTCTGAATTAATCAGTTTTTTTTTCAAAATATGTTATCCCTTTTACAATTAAGAAAAAAAGGATATCTAATTAAATATAATTTATGAAACTAATGAATTATGAATATAAATTATTTAGTTTTTCAGTATAATGAGTAGAAGCACATCTTCCCTAACAAGAAATATTATCTCAAACTTTACGCCCTACAATTTCTAAGAAACTTCGACCTAAACAAAATGAAAAACCTTTGCTGGAAAAGCAAATTGACGGCTACGAAATCAATATTTTTAGAAATATTAACAACCAAATACTCTGTAGTGCTTAAAAAAATCCTGCCCACCAAAACTACTTAACAATGTATTGTTCTACTCTATATGAAACACTTCTCATTTAGCAACAGCGGAGGAGGTTATTCAATTTGAAGGTGTTGAAAATCATTAAACTAACATTTTAATTGTTATTAACAAGATAGCAAAAGGGCTTCTTAAAATTGAGCGAAAATACTTCACTATACCTCCGAAAAAATAATGGTCGAAAATATTAGCCCCATATATTCAAAATTGAAACTCATTTTTGAGCAAAATGCATAGTCTAAAAAATGATGTGGCGGGAGGAGTTGGCTGCCAGCAGGATTTGAAACGAGGACATTCTAGATCGAGTAGAATACTTTAGCCACCATAGTTGTACATTTCCATTCATCAAGAGTAAGGAAGCTATATATAGTGGCCGCCGCAATGACAATCATGAAATGATAATTTCCAATTTCAATGGTACACCATATGGAAAATATGGTCCCAATTCAAGAGATCGCTAATTTTAATTTAACTTTTTTTTCTTATTTCGCTATATCTTAAAAAAAAATAAGAGAAAATAATAAATATCACTATGTGTCATTGCAGCAGCCATTATATAAAGCTTCTTAACTCTCCCTGAACAGGGGTGTTCAACTGTGGTGGTTAGAGCACCCTACTACGAACAGAGAGGTCCTAGGTCCGAATCTTTCTGGCAGTCAACGAACGCAAATAATCCTCCCTCCACGCCACTGTTGAGACTATGAGTTTTGCTCAAAAATATATCTAATCTGCTTCAATTTTGAAAACATGGGGTTTTCAAAAGTCTGCTGTAATTTTTTTCTGAACAATTGTGACACATTTTTGCTTAGTCTTGAGCAACCATTTTTTACAGTGCAAACTTTGCAGCGTTTAGAGATTTTTTTAAAAATTTTCTCCAATTCTAAGCAATGTAGAAAAGTTTGATTAATTTTTTATCTTTTTTCCATTGATACCTATTCTTGCTTAGCAATGAATGTTAGAATGAATTTTCCCTGAACACTTCAAAATGTTCAATTGTAAGTATCCAACATTTGCGTCTATACAAAATCAATTTTTGTACTTAAAAATATCGTATATTCGTCCTTTGGGAGCGGAAATATTCTAAAGTTATCAACAATGAGATTTTCAACACACGAAACTTGACTCAATGAGCCATTTTGTAAAAAACACTTGCTTCTATAATAAATTAATTACTAAAAAGTGACAAACAATGTATTTAACACAGACAAACTACTTTATTTTGGCTAGAACAAACAAGTACAAGATGATATCTCTAACATTTTGATAAAAAAAAGGGTTGCTATATACAAAAGAATGAAAATGAAGCAATTTGATGAAGAGTGTGACAGTAACTAAAGATATTCATCCGTGATGGTGACAACCTCCATGCTTTTCGGTCAGCATCTTGGCGACCAATCCTGCTGCTAGTATTTCTACAAGTCTAGAGTGGTGCTTCTTTCCACCGCCAAAGCCTCCTCCTCCTCCCCCTCCTCCTTGAGGTAAAGCTTGAGTAAAAGTGCACAGAATTATAGAAATTACTAAAACAGACATTAAAGTTCGGCAGCTCACCATCTCCAATTACTGTATTTGACCTAGAAAAGTAGTAAGAAAAATAATAATTTTAAATTTCAGCTACATTGTTACAGCAAAAATGTTGAACCTTAATTTTGTCCACCTCATGCTCGAATAACAAGACAATAAGTTTGAAACATAAGAATTTGTCCATTTTCTGGCTGATATAGTTCAAATTATTGCAATCTGCTATAGCTAATAAAAAGCATCCTCAGCTTTAGAAAGTTATTGTTATAAAAAGCAGCGTAGTAGTAAATCGTAAAATTCACTGGCTTTCCACGCCCTTAAACTAAGTCAAGAAAACTATTAATTTGTGTTAAAATATAAGTGTCATCATAACCTCATTGATAAAAGAAAAAAGTATGGTCAAAGCTGATAGAATATGGTAATATTTACTGTGTTCTGGCTCTATGGAGACACCAAAAAGCTCTGTAACGAAGGACTTGAGTAAAGTGAAATTAACAATAGAATATGGTTTTATAATAAGTGATAAAGTTTAGTGATTTTTATCATGATACCTTAGAGCCTGGTTTAAAAACATTCATTTGGTTTACCCATTTTGACCTAGCATAACATATACTTAACGGGAATTTTTCGTATCTGATACACGACTGTTTTCACAGCTTGCAAATATTCTTTATTCTTTTCAAAAATCAAATCGTAGGTGATAGAAGAAAATATTCATTTAGCGAAAACGAATGACCACTTTTTTAATAGGAGTGTTTTTTGCTTCAAAACATATAAAAAAACTCAGCCTTTAATGCGTTGAATTTTCCTTTCAGTTTTGTGTTTTTTCCTAAATGTGTGGTAATAAGAATTATAATTTTGAAAACCAAAATTACCGATGAACTGTTGCCTTTTGAAAGGAAAAATTACCAAATGTATGGTTTAAATACCCTATATTTTGGTTTTATTAACCAGAATTGTGTTTTTTACTCATAGTGTTTTTTACTCATTTTTTACTCAATTCAATTACCTATAATTTTCATTTTATATTTTTATACTTGTCATTTCAAGAAAAAATTTAAAAATTTGAAAAATTTAAAATTAAAGAAATTAAGTCATTAAAATTGCCAATTGAAAAAACTATTTGAAGTCTTCTTAGTTTGTTTTTTTTTAATTTCATTTTTTCTATTTATTTTACCCTTTTATTGAACTTCACTTTTTGGGGTAGTTAAAAACGGAAAATGATGAAACCATAATTTTCCCAATCTCCGGTGTGGTAATGTTCTGAAATTTTTCCCAAATGTTGTCTTTTATACTTTTTCTTACGTTTATCAAAGTGAATTTTAAAATTATCGATGCAATCTTTTAAATAAGCTTTACTGTAGAAAAATCGTTTTTTTTTTTGTACTATATTAATCAAAGCATTTTTAATACACTTAGTGAGTCTGTAAGAAGATGTTGAATCATAATTACATTACGAAAAGCTTTTTTTACCTTTATAAGCGATCGAAGATTTTTTTTAAGCAAGTATTATGCATATTGAAAGTATTATGATTGATAACAAAGTTTACTTTGTTTTAGTAATAGCTGCAAATTTTAATTTCGAATACTTATTTAATGATATATACTAACATTTCATTCGAATTAAACATAATACTCAATTTTTTAAAAAATAATATTAAAATTACGTTAAGCAGACAAACGCTTTGAGAAATGACCTAAATATTAAATGAACTATAATCAACGAACATGGCATTCCATATAAGACGAATAAATTTTCGTTCAAAAAAGGGAAGGAAAAGTAAGGAAACTAACGAACCCATCTCACTACGCATGAGTGCTTTTAAAAAAGATACACTTAGGGGCAGTGGCTGCACAAAAGATTTCAGAGATACAAGTAAAAAGAAAAAGTGAATTAAATTAGGTTTAAAATAAGCGGAACAATAAATGCCATAAAAATGGATTTGAGATAGGTTTACATGATCTAATTTAAGATCTGTCATTATTCTTATAATAAAGGGAAGTATTGAGAGTATAAAAGATTTGTCTTGTATCAAATCGATCAAGGTACATGAACAATCTTATTTTAAATATAAGTTTTTGAATTTGTGCATCATTAGTGTTTATCTTTTGTCCTTTATGAAAAATTCGTACTACTGTAAAATTACGTTTATATGTTTATTCCATTTTCGTCTATGTGATTCGTTTTGAATCCTGATTAAAGTTGAACTTTAAAAAGTGCTTACTAACACACATTAGTTCTTAATGAAGCTACATTTGCATTTTTATTCTAATTTCGCTCTCCTATCTAATTTATGTAGAAAACATCTTCATCTTTTGCCATGCTCTTATGAAAAAAGCGTATGACTGTATTTTCTCAAAATTACGTTTATATGTTTGTTCTTTTTTCGTCTATGTGATTCGTTTTTAATCCTGATAAAAGTTGAACTTCAAAAACATTTTAATAGCATACATTAGTTTTTAATAAAACTACATTTGTATTTGCATTCTAATTTCATTCTCCTGGTTAATTTATATAGAAAACATACTTATCTTTTGCCATTCTCTTTTGAAAACTACGTGCGACTGTTTTTCTTAAAATTACGTTTATATGTTTGTTCTGTTTTCGTCTACGTGATTCGTTTTTAATCCTGATAAAAGTTGGACTTTAAAAACATTTTAATAGCATACATTCGTTTTTAATAAAACTACATTTGTATTTGCATTCTAATTTCGTTCTCCAGGTTAATTTATATAGAAAACAGGCTTATATTTTGCCATTTTCTTATAAAACCTGCGTACGACTGTTCTTCTTAAAATCACGTTCATATGTTTGTTCTGTTTTCGTCTATGTCATTCGTTTTCAAAACCTTCAAAACCTTCTTAATAACATACATTAGTTTTGAATAAATTACTTTAGTGTTTTTATTCTAATTTCGTTCACCTTGATCATTTATAGTCGTGTCAAAGTTGCTACTTTCTTAATGATTAAAAATGAAAAAAACATGAAAGATATTGTAAAGAAAAACATGAAGATTATAAAAGAGTATCAATATATATTAAAGTTTAGTTCGAAATGATGATTTACGTAACAAAATATATTATTTTCACAGAGCGTTATCGAAAATAAATTAAAAGTTTTTATGATCTTATTCCTCTGAGTCATTAAACTTATTTCAACAATAAGCTTTTGATATCAGTGTTACTAAATATATTAAACTGCATTGTCATAAGCTTTTTACTTTAACCCTTTGACGTAGCTGGATCATTGGTGTCTTTTTATATACCTTTTCCCTGATGTTGAATTGCAAGCAAAAATATATTTTGGTATTTTTTTAATTATTAAAGTAATAATTAATAAAAAAATCTGTTAGATTATCGTAATTATATTTGCACTAAAATATAAAATTCCAAACACAATTGAATTTGTAAATCAAAGAAATTTCGATGCTAAGCAACTAAATAACTGCAAACAAATGAAAGTTAGAACAATTATTGCTTAAAAGTGAGTCATGTTTGGAAGATTTTACCTTTAATGCAGAAAAAGACACCGGTATTTCATGCTGTATTTCATAACTATAAATCATTAAATTGCTAAATAAAATATTTTTCACTTATTTTTTCCTAAATTAGTGAAAAATGATTTTAAAAAAAAGGAGAAAAAATATGTTAAAAACTCTGCGTTAAAAGGTTAAGTAAAGATTTAATGACAAAACTATGAAAATTTTTCATTTTGAAGATATCTAGAAAGGAACAAAATAGTTAGTGTTTACTAAGTGATAAAAACATCTAGAAACGAATAATAATAATAATAATAATAGAAAAATTTCAAAAACATTGAGTTAATTTTTCACAATTATTTTTTAAAATAATGGGTAAATTCGTGTATTTTTAAATTTAAAAAACATATGTGATAAAATGACACGAGCTGAAAAATATATTAAATTCATGTTTATCATTGTTACTATTTATCAATGTTACATGACGGCTATAAAGAAGCCTTTTCGGCTATGCACCCAGCTGCAAGTAGCTGCATAAGATGGGTCCAGTTACCACAGATAAAATTTTGTTTGTTTAACCGTAATAGGTGAAAACAGCCAATAAGCGATTTGTCACACAGTTATCAGTTTAAATATTATCATTTTAACGAATAGTTTACTGTTTTGATTGAATGTGATACAACATCAATTAAATAAAGTGTCATTTAACCATTTTTTCTGATAAATTTCTTAAACTTTACCACTTTAACCTTAGAAAATTTTAAAAATATTCAACCATTTTATATTACTTTCAGTCACTTTACATGAAATGATATAATAGTAAATAAATGTATGTACCCTTCTTTGAATGTTAATCCAAAGTTTTCATCTGTTATTCATTTCAGACAGAAGCTTGGCGATCAGACCAGCAGCCAACATTTCCATAATATCATTCCCTCCGCCATGTTTGCCACCACCACCACCAAATCCTCCACCATTACCATGGCCTGGCATCGCTAAACATATGCTACTAGAAAGTACGCACACCACCATCACCACAGAAAAAAGAACTAAAAGACTTTGTCTCATATTGGAGGTTTTGTTTTTTAAATTTCTGCAATAAATATATAGTATGAAATATTTTGTTTAAACTAAACAGTTGTAAAAATCATCAAAATCAAATATAAATTATTCACAATTTTTAGCTTTTTAGTTTTGTATTTTAAGATTTTAGAAATTAAACTAATTCAACTCTGAAATTTATAATTCCTATTGAAATCTAATTATTAAAGTCTGACATAAAATAGAATCGCGCTAAAAATATGAAGAAAGAAAATTAGGTTTGGGATTAAATCTAGCTGTAAATAAATTAATCTGATTTTTTTCTTGGTTACTTATCGCATTTTATTGTCTTTAACTCAGATATTACTATTTCATTCAGAAAATATTTTTAGAAAATCACAATACTTTTGAGAACTTGAACTGAATACGAGTAGGAAATACTAAGTCCTTATGAATGCTGATTCTTATTTTCATGTAAAATCCTCAGACATATTATGCGCTTATTTTTAAAATTTTAGGAAAATTATTTTAATGTAATTATTAGCATTGTTTAAAAAAATTAAAAACAAATTTAAAAAAAAAGTTAAATCTGCATATGTTGTCGCAGGATTACAATAAGACAAATTTTAAAAAAAAAAATAGTTTGGTAATAGTTATTTAATTATTTTTATTAATATTACCCTAATTTATATTTAAATCAATTATTTCCATTGCAAAAGAAAAAATGACTTTTATTTAAAATTTCATACTTCCTTCTATAAAATTTAATTTGGAAATCAAATTTCTAATTTATGTTTTTAACATTAAATCTATAGCAATGATTTAAAATCGTGCTTACAACTTTCAATTTTAACGGCATAAATAGTTTTTACCTTTTTAAGCAATGATATAATTTCGCTTGATTTCGCGAAAAAATGTTTGGAAAGAAAAGTTTTTTTAAAAGTAAATTAATTCTGAATAATTTCAAAAATCAAATTCAAGTATGTGACTAAATCCATTGAAATTTCCTCTTCGTTTATTAGTTCAAATTTTAACGAATCTAAATTAGCAGTCTATGTTATTTAACGAATTTTATTGTCTTTCAAAATAATTCACTTTTGATTTTAAGCACTTTTAAGACAAAAAATTTCTTTTTAGAAATTTCAGACCTGGAAAACATCAAAAGCGTTATTCAAAGTTCTACCTTACCTTTGTTGTTAAATGGTATATCCAAACGTCGTATTTCGAATGGTAATGGATGCTTGATGCCATATCTTTTTATACTAAAATCACATGCATATTGGATGGGACATTTTTTTTCCCTTTCCATAAACCCCTCCCCTAATATCCATAATCTGTCGCTAAATTAAGAAGGAAAAGATTTTTCGCATCAGCAAATAACCGCATTGGCATCAAATAATCCCCCTGAAGCACATTCGATTCCCAAATTCATGCTTTTGCACTCACTTTAACCGAAAAGGAAGCCATAATCGACGAGGGTGCATATTGAGCATGTCAAAAAAATTCTAAAAAAAGAATTAAGAATAAATGATTGGTTTTTTCCGCTGTTTCAAATCGTGTGTGCAAGTAGTTAGGTGCGACAGTAAATCGTCGTGAGATTCTTTTTTTGGAACTAATTTTGTTTTCTTTCCGCAAGTAAATAACACCACCCAGAGGAAGTGTTCTTCGTCCATTTGGGACTGTAAAATGCAGTAAAATAAATAGGTGTTACTAATGGTCTTTCCGATTTTTGATAGGTGATTCATTTAAGGGTGATTAGCTGTTTCGACAAAAGAAAATTGTTCCACAATTGTTTTTTTTTATTTCTTATTATTTATTTTTTTATGGAATCATTACGCGAAATCCATTTCTACGATATTCTATTCTATAAAATCGATACTTAATATTGCATGTTAACCATATATTATGCTTTGTCAAATTTTCGAAATAGTCTGTTTCTGTTTATTAAATTTCTGATTTCATAAAAGTCCACAAATTAAACTTAATTTTTTTTCGAAGCATCGGAATTAAATATTTGCAAATTTATCTTAAATCCAACTCTATTAAGTTCTGCATTCCACCTTTTTTTAGAATAAAAATTCATTTTTAACTTTATCACCAAAGAAAAAAATAAACCTACTAATTTTCTTTAAAAACTACTTTTATCGCATGGTATTGAAGAATTGAAATAGCACACAGATTTAAAAATCAATTATGAAAAAACTAAAATCTGGATCTATGATAACTTCAAATATTATATTTTTTGAGTGGAAAATTCTGAGATATTTTAGTAAGCCACTATCGAAACTCCCTCAGGATTCGTATATAAATTTTGCACTCACTATAATTTGTAGAAGTTCTCTTTTAGTTCCTTGAATTTTGTTCCTTTTAAAGTGAAACGTAACATCTCAAAAAATGATGCATTATGGTCAAAACTTTAAAAATGTGCCATTGATACACATCAAATCATTATGCATATACCTATATAAAATAGAATGCTATGAAATTATTCTGCAATTGGTAGCTATATAAGATTTGTACAAACCAATATTTACACAAGAATTCAGAATTTCAGTTCTCTTTTTTGGCGAAACATATGTTTGTGTAAATATCACCGAAATAAAAAATATTTTTCTATATTATTATTTAAATTTATTAACTTAATTAATTAATTATTTAAATTTAAATTTAATTTATTATTTAATTTTAATGGGTAAATTTTATTTATTTTTGGGTAAATATTTAAATTTATTCTGGATAAAATTTTATTTCGTTATTGGTCAAAAATTAAATAAAAATGTCCTGGCGGTAAGCGGTTGGCCATTGTAACAATGCTACCACTAAGCTGTAACACAGTCTCCACAGGTTATTTGAGTTTTTGAAGAGAACGAACTTTTTTCATGCTATTTTATTGATTTAAATGTTGTTGTTGTTTCTAATGCTACTTGCCAACCAGCAAGCCTGCTTCGTGGAACTAAGTGAATTTAAGGCAGTGGATGCTGTTTTGTTCTTCAGTGGCGCCTTCTATGGTCAAGAATACTACTTCAGACACACACATCATAGCCCGCTTATAGGGCAGACCCATTCACACATCCATTCATTTATCCACAGATCTTAATTTTGACCTGAAGTAGAAAACTATCATTTTCCAATTCAGTACCCCCAAAGGTATTGAATTGTTATGGGAGGACTTTGTGACTCGACAGATTTAAAGCCCACCTGTCATCATTTACTACAAGGGGAGTCTTCGGTCAACGGAGATCGAGCTCGCGACCACTTGCACATGCGCGCAACACCCTACCAAATAGACTATCCCGGGCCTAAAATTATGTGAATTATGTGAATTGTTTATTATTTAAATTTTTGGTTTTCCTATATTATGAAAACTTGCTTTAGCCTGTGCTCTTGAAATATCAATTTTGCTCTCTAGGATTTATTTGTTTAATCTTTTGTTCACACTCATCGATAAACTATTTGTCTGCCTTATTTATATAAATTTTATCTATAATTTTTGTGAAAAATATTTTTACATGAGCATATTATTTTATTTATTTATTTCCTATTATCGCATAAAATATTAATAAATCTGATGAATAAAATGCTGTTTTTTTTTTTAATTTGTGCAATTAGAGCCTTTTAAATTTTTGACGGGCATGGATCAATATCATTTTCAAATCCTTATTATCTAAAAAAACTGTTTTTATCTTCGTGATGTATTTTTATTAAAAAGGCTTGTTTTCTTATTATATTTGTTAAGAAATGAATAATATATACTGATTTATTTATTTTTAGATTGTGTTTTCCATGTTGTAATACTTTTAAATATAAAAAACTAACTATGAACTATGTTATACTTTTATTTGCAGTCATTTGAAAACGGAGACTCGATAACTTCTCCAATATTTTAACAATGTACTTAAAAAGTTTAACATCTTGTACATCATTAGAGGATTTTCTGCTGCAGAGGATTACTTATCGTACTATAAATAATGCTTCGTACTATAACATTAGGTTTGCAGCAAGTTTAGATATACTCATTTTAAAATCTTGTCCTGAAAATATAAGCTAATTAGTATAATAGTTGAAATCATTGTTATGAAAATGAAACTGAAACGAAACTGAAACTGAAACGAACTGTTATGAAAACGAAACAAATATTGGTATAATATCTGATATTGGGGACATAATGGTTTAATGGCTAAGGAACTGAACTGTCAGTATGAAGAAAGGCGTTTGATCCTCAGTGGTTTCCTACCTAGCTTCAACCTAGCCACCTAGCAAGCCCACCTAGCTTCAGAACGGCAGATACCGATTTGTCAGGAAAATAAAGGCATTCGGTATGCAACGCTTACCACATTGACACCATATCATTTATCACAAAATTGTGGCGTCTTAAGAGGACGCTATACCACGGGAGCAACACTTTGCAGCAAATTTTCTTTCATCTCCATAAGTAATTGAAAATGTTTACGTTTTTTTTTAAAAAAAACAGTGAGTTCAGACATACCTAGAATAAGCCAACAAGCTCCAAACTCTGAGGAAACAAATTCAAAATGCCGAAATGCAAACAAATTATAAGAGAATAACTTAAGTTTACGTTATGGGAAAAATTCTCCTCTAACAATTTGCTTGCATTTTGATATTTTAAATTTTTTCAACATTTGAAGTTTCATGGCTTACTCTAGGTTTGTCTTAATTCACTTATCTCTTAACTTTAAATTTTAATGTATCAATTGAGATTAAATAGAATTTGCGAGGAAACGCTTCTCTCTTAATATATTTAACTTCCATGGCCTCCCTGGACCACAATGGGCTGTTGGCAGAATACTTCACAATTTCAACTATAATTGAAAGAAAATTTTGCATGGGTACAAATGACATCACTTCCATAATTTTTGAACATTATATTTTAAAATGTCCAAGCAGTTTCGACTTTAATTTTGCCAAACAATGACTGGATATAATATTTCAATAAAATTAATAAACAGACGATTTTTTTGGAGTGTTCTGATTAGCTTATTTTGAGCTGGAATTCAATAATAATTTTATGCTTTTGTGTATATTAAGAAATTTAAATCAAAGCTTTCCTAAAATACCAAAAGCTTTCTAGTCACTCGTTTCAGCAATTATTTAAGAAATTACACCTTAATGTAATTAAATGTATCCGGAAATCACTAAAACTTTTTAAAAAAAAGTGGGAGAGGAACGATTTTGCTTTAAAACACATGTATCGTGACAAAACATCAAAAAAAAATGCACGATAATTTTTCTGAAATGGTGCGATAAAATTCCTTCCTTCCTCCTGTCTCTAATTTTCCTCCCAAAAATTACACCAATTCAGCATGCGTGTAGCATCAAAAACCATTTATTCTTTTACTTTTACTTTTTTTAAAGTTTATTTCCTTTTTCAAAAAAAAAGGGGGAAATTAAAGTATCAGACACGAACATGAAATCTATCCCAACACATTATCAATCGTCGCAGAAAAATCAACAGGCCAATTTTATTAGGTATAAATTTTTCATATCTCTTAAAAATATTTATTAATGTGTATTTTTAAATTATTACTTAGGTTATAAAATCCTTCGGCAAAAAACTAATAAAAATTTATGTTCGTAAAATATATTTTCTACTTTTGGGTAATAATAAGGCTATAATATCATAAAGCTATGGCCTTCCACATTGAAGGTTCTTAAAACTAATTATAATGTATTTAATTATATATATTTTTACCAAGTTAGCAACTGAGTTTATTTTTTAAAATCTATAACTTAATTATAAAATTCAGGAAAGTGAATTTTGTCTGTTTTTCTTTTCGAATTCTTTCTACTTTATACTTTTTTTATAAAAAGAAAAAAATATGTAAATTTAATGACGTTCTTTAATTTTTAAACATTAATTTAGATTGTAAGGTTTGCATAAAACTGTAAAATAAATTTTTTTTTCAAATTTCAATTTCATTATGTTATTTAACACTGTAGCTAGAATAATATCAAGAAAGTTATCGGAAACAAACCATTAATTATAAAGAAATCTAAATATGTTGAAAGTAAATTATTGTCAAAATCTGATTTTTTTTTCCAGAAATTTTCTAAATGTGGCCCTATAGGTCCCTATAGGCCCTAGTCAATGTCAAGTGTGGCCCTATAGGTGGCTATGCAGAGAAAATGTAAACGTAGTTTAAAAAATTACTTAGCCAGTTTTTTTAAACGTTGAATCATAATATAAGTATCTTAATTTCTACTAACTTTCACTTATCATGCAAACATAATAACCTCTTTTCTATTTTAGTTGGGCTAGATTATTTTGTTACCAAGTTTAAAAAGGATTATTTTGTACGATAATATGATTCAGCTTTTTATTCTATTACGGTTAAATTAGAAATCTTTGGCCAAGAACGGGATGTCTTGGGATAAAATTCTGCGAAAGGGCAGGGCTGTCACGACCTTGAGTAAGTAAGGTAAGTTGCAGCTCATTTAAACAATTGTATGGTTCAAACTAGTCCAAAATGTCTAACAGAGAGCAAAAAATTTTTGGAATACCTTTGGTTAAGGATATTTCAGAGAACTAAGCTGTTTTAATCGAAATAATTATTTTTGAGAATCTAATTGCCTTCGTGATAAGTACCTTATTTTATTTCAATATGTTTGAAAGATTTTTGAAATGGGAAACATTAAGTAGAATTACTGCTAAGAAGAATTTAAGTAGAATTAATTCTGCTGGAATTAATTAATTTTGCTTTTAAGTAGAATTAAACAGAATTGCTGATATTTTAGTTTTTCAACAGCAATTATTACGCAAATAGTCTTATTATAGCAAATACTTCACAAACAACAGTTTATTTAATTTTAGTTTGCAAAATAATTTGAGAGAACTTGCGATTCAAATACCTACAAAAAAATAAAAAGCTTTTAAAACGATCATTACATTTTTTATGAAAACCTAATTTCAGCAATAAGATAATTTATTTTAGTATTCGCTAATAAGTCTCATTTAACAACATTTCCATATGATGTTCTTAAACCTTTTTGCTACACTGTTCTGATTTTCTTAAATATGCGAAAATTATTTGAATATTCACGAATAAAATCATAATTAGTTTCTTCAAAAACGTGTCAATTAAAATAAGATTATCTAACAAAAAAAATTGCCTCTAAACTGTCACTCAATTCAACCAGCTATGTGCATACAAATTCTAATTGCTGTTCTTCCAGAATATGTGGAAAATATATTTTGTACAAGCAGAATTTCAATTTTCTATTTAAAAAATGTGGATTTGAAATTTAAAAATTGCAAATGAGGTCAAATATTTGTTAAGTTAGCTCTTTTTTTTATTTAAAAAAATTATGTAGGTAAACATAAAAAATCTATCTTAACATAGAGATCGTTTTAGTGAATTTCTAGATTCATCAAGGTTGTTAAAATCCGAAAAAATAGTACAAGTTGGAAATGTAGGGCACGTTACTTTAAAAAAAAAAAAAACTATGGGAACTACTATGGGAAAAAGGGAAAAACTATTGGAAAAACTGCATTTTGGTGCTGATGGAAACTTACTTCGAAAATGAAATTAAAGTGTTACCCGTTTTAGGTGTATCTAAAATTAGTATATTTTATCGATATTTTTGCTTGCATGTTTAGCATATAAACACGTTTATTTTTTAACAAATTATTTTATCATTTTCATCCTTTTGAATTGAAAAGGAAATTAAAGTACTTCCGCAGTAAATTAAAGTAAAACCGTGTTCAACAGATAGACAGTGAAAGAATTTATTTGATGTATTACTTAAAACTAATTAAGGTACTAGAATTGGAGGAGGGATAGAAGAATTAGAAGGTGTAAATACAGTTGTGCTGCATATTCGGCTTGATTACCATTAAAGTTTATGGCGTACAGTGCGCCAAAAAAAATGAACCATTCTGAATAATTTTTTATCTAATGATCGAATCTTTACGTTAATCTCAAGCTTAATGGCTCGAGGATGTGACCTATAATATGCAAATTAAAAAGTGCAGACGATATTTTAAGCTACGAAATCAAACACAAAAACGAACTTTCTTTGAAGGAACATACCTTCTTTTCGATGGATTCGGATTTCTGACCCTCAAAATATAGGAAGTAGCTGCTACATGGGAAATATGGTCGGCATAGTTAAGTCAGGAGACCTATCCAAAGTTTAGATCCCTTAATGTTAATTTTACTTTTTGCGCACTTCGCTATATCTTGAGAATTTTTTAAGCGTATTAGAAAAATTTTGCGTATAATTATAAAATTCGCTCATCCAAAGATAATTTCATGCAAAAAAATATATTTCGTAAATATTTATTTTTTCCGAATATTTTATTTAATAAAAGTTGAAAAAAATTTCAATTGTAGATATACAGTTTTTTAAATTATTTTAAAGCATGTAATTGTACTCGGCCAAATGTAAAACTTCAGTGAAATCGGTTGAATAGTTTCTAAAAATTCGAATTTTAAATTTCTGCTTTCTTTTATATTCAATTTCCAGGGACTATTCGACCAATTTTACTCAAATTTTGTATTTTGCCATAAAATTATATTCCTTAAAATTATGCGGAAAATCGTATACCTTACTTTTCAAGATTTTTTCAACCATTATTACATAAAATAATAACAAATGATATATACTTACTGGAATTTATTTTTTGCATGGAATTATTTTTGGGGAGAAGAATTTTATAATTGTGTGCAAATTTTTTTTAATTCGCTTTAAAAAGTTCTCGAGATATGGTGAAATACACAAATTAACATTAACAATACAAAGTCAAATTAACATTAAGGTGTCCAAACTTTGGATCGCTCTCCTGACCATATTTCCCAGATTGCGGTTAACCCCTATATTTTGAGAGTCAGAAATCTTAATCCATCGTAAAAAGAAAGGTGTGTTTATTCAGAGAAAATACGTTTTCGAGTCTGATTTTGTTGATTTAAAATATCGTCTGTGCTAATTAATTAATTAATTAGCATATTCGAGATCACCCTCTCGAACCTTTATGATATAGTCCTAGGCAGGAATGGGCATTTGTCATTCAGAATAATGAATAAAGAATGATGAATGATTATTCAAAATCTGAATAATGAATGATGAATAAAGATTTATTCATTAGTCAGAAATATTTTGAATAAAGAATAAATCATTCATTATTCCTTATTCAGTATCCTTTATTCATTAGTCAAGAATAACTGAATAATTTCACTGGTCAACAAAAATGGGCACGGAATACTCTAATTGACTACGATTATGACAACTACAAATAAAACGTTAATCCTTTTCAAGTATATTTATATAATGTTTGAGAAAATTTACTTTTGTCTAACATAATGCATACTTTTGAGAAATGGTTACATGGCAAAAAAGCGTTTAATTTTTTAAGTTAAAATTTTGTTTGAAAATTTAAAATAATATTATCGTTTGCTTTCAAAAACTATAAAAAAAATTGCGTTTTATAGCTTTTAGAACAAAATTTTAAAAGGAACTTAAGTAACTAAACTGTTATAAACCTACTTTTTAGCACAACTAAGTATGTTACTCAGGAGTAAGTCAAAATAACATAAAAATAAATAGTCATACTTGTCTTAGTTTTATAGTTTAATTCCTAAAATAAGACGTTTAAGAGCAAACGATGTTTTGCATCTCGTTATAGACAAAGACATATCGATTGCATTTTTTGCTGGTTATTCAAATTTTATTCAGAAAAATTAGTCATGACTAATGAGTTTATTCATCAATCATTATTCAGAAATTTTTATACATTTGCATAATGAACGATTAATAATGACTAAATTTTCGTATGAATAATCATTCAGAATAAATTTATTCTGAATAAATTTAGTCATGAATAAAATGTTCGTGAATGATGCCCATCACTGGTCCTAGGACGTGAAGATCCGATCATGAGATCAAAAAATTATACGTGGTGGTGCGTTTATTTTTTTCTTTCTTTTTTTTCTGGCCAACTCTGCAAGGTAATTTTAAAAAGTGAACAATCTGGTCACTAAACGTAAATTTCATTTGTAAAGCATAAAAAAGTATGATTTTGGATGGGGAAAAAATGCGATCGTCAAATCTATATGAACTGTATTGCCTAATTTGTGCCTTATTACCCCACTTTCACTGCTTTTATTTTCAAAGTTAGAAAGGATAACCGTATTAAAGATGAATGACATTTCAAAAGAAATGCCATTCATCTGTCATTTACAATAGTGATCATCTTCATAAACTGTTATAAAGCTGGATCTTTTTAAGATGATTAATGTTAAGTTATACTGCGTTTAAAGGAGATTGAGTTCTCCCTTTTTTACGAAAAAAAGTTGTATGGTAAGAGATTATGTCCGTTACGGTTGGAATCCCTACGTAACACTGAGAAAAATATCGAAAAAAAGATCATTACGGTTTTCTTTCCATGTCCTAACAGCTTCCAAAATGTATTTTGATTATTTTTTTAACTTTTTTTCATGTCATTTTCATAAAATAATTTATTTTATTATTATTATTATTCGTATTTCAATTGCATACCCATTAAATAAACTTTTTTTTTAAAGTGTGGGGGGAAACTTAGCTAAGTCGGTTTGGCACAGCGTGTTTTGCATTAACGAGTATTAGATAAGTTGAAACAATGAATTAGTTTCCTAATAAGAAATCGTTTAGCAGAGCATCACGAGAAAAACTTCGTAGAGAGCCTTACCCGATAATGAGAAAAAAACTTGTCGTCATAATTAGAATTTCAAGTTTGTCACCGCAAGTTCTTGTCTGTCTCAAAAAATTTGCTCAAAAATTGTTTTAATTCCATTCTATTTTTAATTTATTATTTATAGTCTTAGATAAGCTTACCAAACAATGAATTAGTTTCCTAATAAGAAATCGTTTAGCAGAGCATCACAAGAAAAACTTCGTAGAGAGCCTGACCCGATAATGAGAAAAAAACTTGTCGTCATAATTAGAATTTCAAGTTAGTCACCGCAAGTTCTTGTATTTCTCAAAAAATTTGCTCAAAAATTGTTTCAATTCCATTCTATTTTTAATTTATTATTTATAGTCTTAGATAAGCTTACCAAACAATGAATTAGTTTCCTAATAAGAAATCATTTAGCAGAGCATCACGAGAAAAACTTTTCAGAAAGTCTTACTCAATAATGAGAAAAAAAGTTGTCGTCATAATTAAAATTACAAGTTTGTCACCGCAAGTTCTTGTCTTTCTTAAAAAATTTGCGCAAAAATTGCTTAAATTCCCTTTTTTTTAAAAAATTTATTACATTCATTTTGAAGGTAACTTACTATATTTTCAGAAGCTTCAAAATTGATCATGTACAATTGAATATCTGCCAGCGACGTCACTGTAGGTAAATCGTGTCTTTTGTCGATTCAGAAAATCACTCATGCGCTAGAAGTTGCATACAGGAATCCAATTAAATTTGATTTAAATCACATTTTCAGGCATGATCACTGCAGATATTTAAAAGAAAAGTTACGTCTTCGAAGCGATTATGAAATCACAACTTGCAGTTATTTTTTTTTAAAATAAAATCTTCAAAACATCTGAAGATTTATGAAGAAACTCTTAAGTTACTTTCAGTGGGGTACTTTGTGCGAAGTCCAGGGCATAACAGCTAACGATGTCATTGTTCTGAAAGTATAATAAGTCAATCAAAAATACTAAAAATTAAAGCGTGTTTCTCAATAGATATAGTGAAAAAAAAATTTTAAAAAAAATATTTTTGATGCTAAAAATATTGATAATTATTTCAAAAAAATTTGCATATTAGTTTATTTACATTCAATTTTTTGAGGGTACAGAGAAAAAAATTTTATTAAAGTTTTGTAAAAAAGTTAATAATAGTAATTTTCCGAGTAACATAAGGTCTTGTGTTCAATGGAAATATAGCTCCATTTTCGCAATTTATTGATTGGTTAATAATTTATTAATTGATCAATATTTTATAAATTGGTAAAATATGCAGAAAATTTAGTTCATTACCCATTTTTCTACTTCACAATTATTTAAAACTAATGTGATGAAAAAAAGTTGCATTATTTGACTGCTACACGAGTTTTAAAAAAAAAGAAATTTAAAAAAAATTTGAGCTATCCATTTCTTATTCTTACTTTTAAATAAAAAAGAACATTTAAAAAATTTAAAATAAAGCTTTATTTTAAAAAAAATAATTTACATTCCACAATCCATTAATAATGCATGCATTTTACAGATGAATGATACTGCAGCAGGTGAAATAATTATACAATGATGATCCCTCATTACATTCAGATGATACGATGATTTCATTATCCATGATGATGATGACAACCATGGTGTTTATGATGTTCTGACAACATCTTGGCGACAATACCGGCTGCCAGCATTTCCACAATGTTGTTTTCATGATGATGTTTGTGAGCCTCTGTAGGTGGCACAGTGAAAAGGGTGCCCAAAATGACCAGAACTACCAAAAGGCATGTCAATTTCTGTGCTGAAACCATTTTTTTTCTTTTGTGGCTGTAAGAAGCTGTGAAAAAGTCAACATCATGTAAAACAAATAATTTAGTTTTATTAAATTACTCACTTCGAAACTATTACTCCAATAAATTAATCCAAATAGTAATAAGATCGGTAAAAATAAGGAAACGTAGCTTTTTTAGCTCTGTAAAGTAAGAAAAGAAAACACTATTTGAGTGCCTAAAGTTTAAAGTAAAGCTTTACTTACTTAGAACCTATTACTTCAACTAATAAATGTAAGTAATAATGAGAAAAGTAAAAATAAGCAAGCGTAAAAGTGTTCAGGCAGTTTATCAAAGTTTTTTTGAAGAAAAAAAACAGGAAAAATTTTAACTAATATGACTTGACAAGCTTACGCTTGAAGTAAAGCAATACTTTTTTATACTTTATACACTATTTAGCCGGAAGGAATTGATAAGTCTTCAAAACGAGAAAATAATTAAAAATTGTTAAACTGATATTTAAAAAAAAATCCCCAATTTATCAAAGTTTTAATAGAAAGTCATTGAACTCATTGAATAACAATTTTTTCAAGCTTTTCATAATTCCAAACCATGCTGAAATGGATAAATTTTTTCCAGCATTAAAAAGTTACATCACAAATTATTCTCATAAAAAAATTAGCCTTTCTTCTTATTGAAATTTTGCGCCATTTTATCATTATCAGCAGAAAAAGTCTTGGCTAGAGTTTGATAACTCTCAAATGTTGTAAAAGAAGCGCATTATTCTTTAAGAAATGTTTAAAAATACCACATTATTCGAAAAAAAAATTTTAATTCAAGTAACGAAATCATTATGTCGTAGTTGATTGGTTCTGGTAAAATCAGTAGCTTTTAAGGAAAATGGCGACTCAACACTAGTGAATGGGTCAACAGAATGGGTGACTCAACACTGTTAGAATTTTCATTCTGAAATAAGGTAAAATAACCAGTAGCAGTCTGCCCATCCGATTAACCATAAAACTTATGGTTAAGAAATTTTTCTTACCTTTGCGGTTTTGAAGTCGTTTACAAATGGTACGGTTAAAAAACCGTGAATACAAAACAATACGATTGTGTAATTATTCATAACTAGCATAGTTTCTGAACTGTAAAAAGAAAACTTAAACGGACATAGGAGCTCTGTGGGTGTTGCGTCATTTATACGTGAATGATAGTTCATATCTGATAGGGCCACCGGTTGAAGAGTGGGGTACGTTAAAAACTTCTCAAGTATTGAAGAAATGGAAGAACTATTTTAGTATCAACGTTGAGATTTGAACCCCTGTTCAACCGGTTATGAGATTGTCAGATTCCACCGCTCAGCTGCAGTAAGTACCCGATGTACGGAATTAAATGGGTTCATAAGGTGGGTCAAGTTTTCGAGGAACGAATTTTGGTTGTTTAACCGTATTAGGCAAAATACAATCAATGAATTATTTTTCTCCCACTCAACAGATTGAGTATCATCTCTTTTATGATTATTTGAATATGGCAAAATAACAATTAAATAAATTGTTATTTTGCGATTGTTACAAATTCCTATATAACCATTTTTACCGAGAAATTTCTAGCCATGAATAAGAAGAAATATATGAGAAGTAAAATTTACTCGTTGACGAAATTTATAACAATTCAAATAGGGAATTGTTCTTATTGCTTATTATTAAGCTTTTTTTAAAAAAAAAAATTTATAATTCACTGTAAATGTTAAGGTTTATATCTGGTAGCTCGTTAAATTTCTCTCTCTCTCACATACACACCCTCTCTCTTTCTATTTCTTTTGCTACTTTTACTTTTGATTTACATCTGCTTGAGCCCTTAATTAAAAAATAACAGAATAAAGATCCCGGGAAGAAAAATGAAATTTTCTACAAAAATGAATATTCACTTTGACTTTCAAATAATCAAGATGTAAAGCAAAAATGTTGAAAAAAATCACGAAAAAGCAATTAAATTTGAAATAATTACCGAATAATTAAAAATTTCTGAGAAAAATAAATGTAAATAAAAACACTTTTGTTGAAATTGTAATACAAAATCCATTCTGTATTTCCTCTCTGTAGTTGCATTTCGCCGGACAGTAGATCGCGAACGCGTATTTTTCGACCGCGAGTTTTACAGTTAATAATTTTTGAACTGAATCAGAATTTTTTTTCATTCTATGGAACACCTAGTACACTTTTTATCACACCTTTATAATTTCACGTTTCTAAATATAATAGATTTTAAGCAGCTAAGTAAGCAAATGTTAAGTTTAACACCCAAAACAGGGGATTCGGGTTAGTTTACAATTAGAAAATAAACCTAATAGTCTTCCTAGATCAAAATAACTTCTTACGTAATTCGGATGCTATTTATAAATGATTTTTTTCAATACACTTGCACATTTTTCCTTTTTAAATTTTATATTTAATTGTTTTTTAAAAATTTATAGACTAAAAAAAGGTTTTAAAAATACTTCATTTACTTTTTTTAAGAAAGAAAATAAAACAATTAATTTACAATATTCGAATGTACTATATTAAATCTTGTACTTGCTTAATATCTCTAATATACATGGAAAGACCTCTTTATTTCTCTAAATTAGTTTTACTGACAGCAAGTGATCTTGGGGAATTCATTGCTCTCTGCCTTTTTATAGGAAAAGTTTTACCCCTCTCTTAAATTATATATTTGGCTAAGCTTTACATTTAGCAATGATCATAACAAATTACTAAATTAATTACAAACAATTTATTTTACAGCCAGATATTCTTTAACCATCATACGTTGCAAGAAATTTTGGTGTATAATTGAAACCATTTTTGATGTCGAGTTAAACTAAATTTTTTACAGTACATATAGACAGATTGTTTATTTACTTTTTTTACATCTAAAGTATTATTTATTTATTGTTTGTTTGTTTGTTTACTTAAAACACATAATTTAATGTTCATTAGGACCAATTTAATGACATTATTGTGAAAATATTTCGCTTAAAAAGCAAAAGCATCACACTTCACAATACTCATTCATCACAAATTCTTTCTAACAATTGTTATTTCATCAATTTCATGTTTCGTATGATAACTGCAGTTCTCTTCTAAAAAATGTATTTATTTTACCTCTGCAAGAAATAAGGTGGCAACTCAATGTTAAGAATTTTTAGAGTGCAGTTATTCATCAAGAATTTTAAAAAAAAAAAATTTCGTATAAGAAATTGAACAAAATTGAAAACTTAACATTTTAGTAATTAGTAACTTGCTTGATTTTCTTTTTTTGATGCAAATGAAGTTTTTAAAAGAAACTAAAATCAATTCATGCAAACAAAGTTTTAAAATAACTACAGTTTTGTTTAATTGCTACAACTTTATTAAAAACTTTTAAAAGATTTATTGTAGTAATTTCAGCTAATTTAATGGCTGCACTTTGTGCATTGTAAGCCATTATTATCAATAAGTTTGTGACTTTTAAGAAAACTATTTTACAATTATTCAACTATTTTACCATGAAAAACTTTGAAGCATTTAAATAAAATTTTTTAAAACAAAAAAATAAAAAAATAATATAATTCAAAAACATTTCTTCACAATGTTATTGCTCACTATAAGATTTTATAAATAAACCAACTAAGAAATCGAGAACATTTTAAAAACACAGTTTAATTAAAATGCCACAACTTACTTAAAATTTTAAAAGTTTCAATTTGATAAATTAATTGTTCCCAGCTAATTTTACATTTCATTGTGGGTTCTGTAAGTAATTTTTACTTAACAACGTATATAACTAAGGTAAAATTTGCCAAAAATTAATTAATATAAATGAAATGTTATCATTTATTTTTTTAAAAAAATTTTCAGTTTAAAACTTTAAGCAAAAAAAACTACAAATTAACACTAAATATTTCAATATAAATCAGATAAAAAATCATCTGAACTCTATAAATATATACAAGCTGATACGTTACAATACATAATTTTCAGAAATTTTTAATTTTTTACAATATATAATTAAATAAAAATATTTTTTTTTACGTCTGAATTGTTTCAACACTTAAATAATCAATAAATTTAAAAAAATATTATTTTGACAAAAATAAAGCAATAATTTAATCACAAAACGTTTTTTGTAAAACCTATACTAAATCTTGAGGCTGCAAAACAAACAAATTATCGAATCGTAATTTTATTTTTAAAGTAAATATAGTTAAGTTTAATTTTCCTAAGTTAATAAAAACAAATAACAAAACCTTTTAAACAAATTTAATTGACCAAATAAATTGTTTATTAGGGATATTTTTTCCCTTTCGAATAAAAAATTATTAATTAATATAATGACAAATTTTGTGGTATTTAAAAAAATTATTTGAAGTAAATTAATTAATAATATATTTAAAAAAAGAATTCAGTTTTAATCTCAAAGCAGTAAATATTTCGAACTAACTTTTAAAGCCTTAAAGTAAATCAGCAGAAAAATCAAACACTTAAAAAATAAATCAGCTTAAATGTTACAATAAATTAAAAAATTCGAATTTTTTAGTCTAAGTTGCTTAGTAAATTATTTATAATCAATAAGTTCAACAATAATTATTGTAATAATAGTGATTTTTTTTCATTAAAACTTTTTCTAGAGTTCCAATAGATTTAATGCAAATAAAAATAAAGCAACTATGCTTTCAAAAAAATTTCAAATACAAAATAGAAATGCTATTAAAACTTTGTACCAAACCTTCAAAGAGATCGAAATAATAAATAGATTAAACATTATGCGAAAATTAATATATAGAAGAAAAAAATAGTATATAAATTATTTTAATTTCCACAACTTAATAAAAATTTGAAAGTGTTAAAAAAAATTCAATAATTGCATTTGTGTTTGTAACTCTCTAAACTTGAATCAAAAAATTTAAAAAATTCTGATAATTTTTAAAAATATAAAGATTAGTTTAGTTATCACGACTCAATAGAAATTCTTTTAAGATTTTAGCCAAAAAAATTTATTGTAGCCTTCTAAATTTTTTTACTTCACATTTTGTTATCCATTATTATTTATTGGGGATGAAAATTTGTATTGTTTACATATAATTATTTAAAGCATACAAAAATGATCAATTATAAATTTAAAAAAGCGTTCCAAGTGAAATTCTTTACACAATATACACTACAAGTAAACTCTAAACATCTCAAAATAAATCAGCAAAAACTCATTCTTAACTTCCAAAAAAGTATGTTATAAATTTAATATTGCTTTAAACTAATTCTATATCCATCAAAATTTATCAGCAAAAAACAGACATATATGTTTATATCAACTTCAATATAACTATTCAATCTTCATTTAATGAATTAATAATTCTATAAATTTTACTTCGTGTCTTTAAGTAAAAATAAGAAAGTATTTCTTTTAAACAAGCAATGCCTGGATGCTAATAGATGATGAGAGACAATTATTATTTACAAGGGTGTAAAACTTTGTATTTTTTAGAGATAGTTATTTAAAATAGATAAAAATGAAAAATTATACATTCAAAAATGAGTTCACTATAAAACTCAAAACACAATATGCACTACAAATTAACTCTAAACATCTCAAAATAAATCAGCTAAAAAACACTTTTAACTTCCAAACAAATGTATTATGGATTGAATGTTGCTCTAATGTTGAATTCTTAGTTCTTCAAAATTAATCAGCAAAACAGATTGAACTTTTAAACTTCAATATTACATTTCAATCTAAATTTAATGAAACGAATTGCTTAATTATTCGTTAAGTTTTACTTTGTGTTTCGGTGTAAAAATAAGAAGAAAGTATTGCCTTTACCTATGCAATGTTTAAATGCTGATGGATGATATCGAAACAATATGCACTAACAATCAACTCTACGCAAAAGATTATATGCAAGATACACTACGCAAAAACAATATGCACTACAAATTAACTCTGAACATTTCAAACTAAATTAGCTAAAAAACATTCTTAACTTTCAAAGAATTTTGTTATAGATTGAATGTTGCTCTAATGTTTGAATTCTAAATTCTTCAAAATTTATCAGCAAAAACAATTGAACTTTTAAACTTCAATATTACAGTTCAATCTCAATTTAATGAAAATAATTGTTAAATAAGTTTTACTTCGTATTTCTGAGTGAAAATAGGAAGAAAGTATTGCTTTTACCTATACAATGTTTGAAAGCTGATAGATGATGATGTGCAATTATTATTTATTAGGGCATAACACTTTATATTTCTTTGCAGATAATTAATTAAAATAGACAAAAATTAAACATTCAAAAATGCGTTGACTATAAAACTCAAATCACAATATGCACTGCAAATTAATATTGCTCTAATGTTGAGTTCTAAATTCTTCAAAATTAATCAGCAAAAACAATTAAACTTTTAAATTTCAATATTACAATTCAATCTCCATTTAATGAAACTAATTGTTAAATAAGTTTTACTTTGTATTTATGAGTGAAAATAAGAAGAAAGTATTGCTTTTATCTATGCAATGCTTGAATGCTGTTAGATGATGATGTGCAATAATTAATTATTAGGGTATAACACTTTATACTTTTTCACCGATAGTTAATTAAAATAGTTAAAAATTAAAAATTATACATTCAAAAACACGTTCACTATATAACTCAAATCACAATATGCACTACAAATTAATATTGCTCTAATGTAGAGTTCTAAATTAATCGGCAAAAACAATTGAACTTTTAAACTTCAATATTACAATTCAATCTCGATTTAATGAAACTAATTGTTAAATAAGTTTTACTTTGTATTTATGAGTGAAAATAAGAAGAAAGTATTGCTTTTACCAATGCAATGCTTGAATGCTGATGGATGATGATAATATGGGAGGAGTGGATCAGATTTTTGCTTTTATACCAATTTCACCAACCGATTTGGATCAGTACGTCCAGATCACTCACCTTGGTATCCCTTCCCTTACTTACACCACTCCGGAGGAAGTTCAAGTCTTGATTTAGAAATTCACGCTTTTTTTTCCCCCTTTCAAATCTGAATGAAACACTTATTTTCACACACTTAGAGGAACAAAAAAATCCCCAGAAATTAATTGCTTTAAGGAGAAGGAAATAGTAGGATGTCACTCGGAGAAGTTTTGTTTACGCTTTGGGGGACTAAAAGAGTGGTTTAAAGGGTAATTTGAATAAGTATCGTGATTTTAGGTTCCGGATTAGTTTGTTAGGTTTGCGATAAGAAGACAGCTCGTAATTTTAAGAAAGATTGATGCAAATTACGTCATGCAAAACTGTCATTCTTATTAGGAAATGCTTTACACATATTTTCACGCGATATGCATTGCGCGAAAATATGTATAATATGTATAATATTTTTAGTGATTTGAATAAAAGTGAATTTTCATTAGCAAATTTTAAAATCTATACATTATTTAATATAATGTGTACCATTTATTTCAATTGAATTTTTTTCAATAAAAAAAAGTCTATAATGTATTAACGGAATTAGTATGCTAATTTATTGAAAATAAATGATCCATTAAAAAAACTTAGGCAAAAAAAAATAAATAAATAAAAAATTATTTGCAAAAGAAATTTATCTTTCTACTGTTTTGTTCAGAAACTTGTTTTATAAGCTTCAAAATTCAAAACTTAAGTATACAATATGCTTTTAAACTAGATTATTTTAAAAAAAAGTTTCAATGTTTTTAAATCATTCTAGTCACATTTTTAAGCTGTTCATTGTCTATTGATTATTTTCAGGAAAAAAATTAACAATGAGTTTTATTTTTTAAATGACACTTTTATTTTTTTCGAAAAAAGAATTTCTTTAATACAAACTATCTTTTTTCTTTAATTTAATGAACAAAAGTAATAATAAGGAATAAAAACTAAAAATTCAAGCTCCATAACTAAATTAACAAATAAACTGACAGAAGAAAAGTTTAATTACAACTCTCTAATGAATAAAAAATATTTATAGACAAAATACTGTGCATGTATTGGAAACTAATAATCACGAAAAACAGCCCCTTTAAATATTAAAGATATTAAAAAAGAAATTAACCCTTCATAAATAAGCTTCGTATGCATTGTTTAATTATTAACTATATATTATACATTTTGGAAAATCCTGACACTTTAATTATTGATAAAAATCATTAGAGTCTGGATTAATGATACATAATGAAAGATAAAAATCTCAAAAATATAACCATTTTAAAAATGTAACTGTTATAGTTAAAAATTATTGAAATTTAAAATGTATTAATTCTTAAAAAAATTCTGCATACCCTTCATAAATATTTTAGTGTACTTTATTAAATTGGTAAGCATGAATTTTTTATTCTTACTGAAATTCTCTCTCCTTAGCGTTCAATGTTCATAAAACCATTGAATCTTAAAATTTTTATTTATTAGCAATTTTTTTAAAAAAATTGCTATATACATAGCACTTTTAATGTCCTGTATCTTTTTCGGCTACAGAACCCTAATCAACTTTCTTTCATCGGATCCTCGACTTTATAATTAAAGTTTATTAAGATAATAGGGAATGCTATAACCTATAAAAGACTATTTTTGAAATATTCAATAAAGAGGTCAATATTTAATAAAGATTTAATAAAGATTTGTCATCGTTTTATCATTAATAATCCTAAAGGAGGTTTTATGTCCGATAGTTAAATTTACAGTCCTTGTGCCATATCTAGTCTAGTTATGAATTTGTTCTTGGTGTACATACATAAACGGAAAATGAATAAAATAAGCCGAATTGTGGTTTACTTCGAGATGAAAACTTAATAGAACTATTATAAAAGTTGAAAATGGTTATTAAAGAAATATATTTCCTTAAAGGAGTTAATTATTTTATTTTATTTTGATTGGGAAATACTAATGCAATATTTTATAAATGATTGTTCTTTTCGTAATTCCTTCATTATATTGTTATTAGAGACATTACATTTTCATTTAAGACATGCCATTTCTATTACAGTGGCTTTGAAATAATTCCGTAATGACAACCGAAAGATTAAATATATTATGAATTATATGTTGTATCTAAATTTAATCAAAAGTTGCAAAACTTATCACTGGTTATGAAAGTACTATCTCGCGGAATCCTTTAACACTTCCTCTCAACAATAAGGCTCCACAGAACACCATTTGGGAACCACTGATCTAACTAACAAAATAAAAGTGGAAATTAATACAATTGATGTAGTCTGTAATGGAACTAGATTTACTTATATCGTTTTTCTTAGACTATCTACGAGCACAAGATTTGACATTACATATCATAAAATAATTGATGCTTCATTTTTATCAATATCATTTTTATGCGCAGCGATGGCTCAGGAAATAGAGCATTTACGTTCCAATGAGATGAATCGGGTTCGAATCCCGGCGATAGCTGGTCGATACGAAATCCGCATCCGGCTTGCACCGACAGCAGTGCTAACGTAAAATATCTTCAGTGGCAGACGGATCATGGGTTAGAGTCCCCCTGCCGCCAGGCTAACCGTGGGAGGTTCTCGTGCTCTTCCTCCCCATGTAACGCAATTGCGGTTAGTTCTATCAAAAAGTCCTCTACTGAGACAAATTTCTTCCAATACTTGATTCATGAGTTCCCTTGTCTTCTGGATTAGGTTCAAAATTGCAAGGCTGCGGAGTTGAACATTAGTTTCGTCAGCCCAAAAATTGAGTCGGCCGTTCAATCATGGTTATAAAATATTAAATAAAATCTAATAATACAATAAATTCAATTTTCTAAGTCAATATTGATACATAAAAGGTAAATAAATACAAACATTGAAACAATAAATCATTAAGTCAAATTGGAAAAGCGCACAAGGCAGCTGAAACAAAATTTGTTTTATGTAATAAAAATAAGACACAAATTAAATCTTAATAATTAAAATCAAAATATAAATGTGTGTTTGCAGAACAGTACTTCATCAGGGGACACACTGCCTGTAAACACACAGGAGCCTTACTGTTGTTAGTGGATTAAACCAAAACTAATAGTGCCCCGAGAGAAAGGCTCCTGTGTGTTTGCAGGCAGTGTGTCCCCTGATGAAGTACTGTTCTGCAAACACACTTTTATATTTTGATTTTAATTATTAAGATTTAATTTGTGTCTCATTTTTATTATATAAAATAAAATATCATACTTACGCCAACGTACAGTGCCATTTACTTTAATGCAGGTTTTAGTAATGTTTACATAATCACTTTTTTTAACAGCCGGCCAGGTGGCCGAGCGGTTAGCGTACCTGACTGCAGAGCCAGTGGCTGCGGGTTCGAATCCCGCTCTGGGCATGAATGTTTCCTTCTCTCTATCTGTGTTCTACGTCCTTTCTTCTTTGTGTGTGAATGTGACCCGCCCTATANAAAGGCTCCTGTGTGTTTGCAGGCAGTGTGTCCCCTGATGAAGTACTGTTCTGCAAACACACATTTATAATTTGATTTTAATTATTAAGATTTAATTTGTGTCTTATTTTTATTATATAAAATAAACTATCATACTTACGCCAACGTACAGTGCCATTTACTCTAATGTAGGTTTTAATAATGTTTTCATAATCACTTTTTTTTAACAACCGGCCAGGTTGCCGAGCGGTTAGCGTGCCTGACTGCGGAGCCAGTAGCTGCGGGTTCGAATCCCGCTCTGGGCATGGATGTTTCTTTCTTTATATCTGTGTTCTATGTCCTTTCTCCTTTGTGTGTGAATGTGACCCGCTCTATAAACGGGTTGTGGTTGTGTGACGTGGGCGACGCTGCTCCACCGCCGTGGCTTCGCAACGGGTGCCCACTGGGTAACGAAAAGAGAGTTAGCACCATTGTCCATTGTCCACTTTGGCCAACGTGGACCAACCACCACGTGGACTTTGACCAACGTCCATTGGCCAACGTGTCCATTGGCCACTTTCTGTGGCCAATGGACAATAGTTCCAAGTGCCCGCCATTAAAAAAAAAAAACTTTATTTCACAGCGATTCAGTAGGATACCGTAAATCCAGTCTTATTCTCTATTTTTTTTCATCCAGGTTGTGCAATATATGGTCCGCGAGACTAAAATAGCCGATTTTGAATTAGCCCTGAATATTTTCAATTTCAACTTATTTATTTAAAAGCACACTTAAAAATTAAGAAAATAATATTTATTCCAGTCTTGGAAAAAATAATGTCGTAATAGAAAATTATGAAATGGTGAATTAGTGAAATGTGATTTCTTACATGTAAATTGGAGAGAAGAAAATGTACAGAAATTTCCAAATGGAAAAGATAAATAATAAAAAAGATATACAATTCCAAAATTAGGTAAAAACCAGTACATGAATCTGTCTGTTTGAGCAGTTTTAATAAAAAAAAATTATATTTATTAGTAAAAGATATAACTTTTAGAGTAATTGAAATTTTTGATTTTCCTTTTTTCTCTTTTATATGCCTGTGTCTAATGTTAAATTGCTTTTTAACTCTAATAACTTAACTCCTTTTAACTCTAATTGCTTTTTAACTAATAAAATTTGAACGGAATTGGTCGTATAGCTCCTAAGCACTCGAATTTTTGAAAAGACGTCGATTTAAATTTCGATTTCCATTAAACCGATTTCGTTAAAATTTTGCATTTTGGCACACAATAATTGCATTTCTTAAAATGGTGTAAAAATTTATTTACAATACTATTCAAATTTTTTCTACTATTATTAAATAAAATAATGAAAAATAATAAATAATTATTAAAAAATATTTTTGTGTCGAATTATCTTCGGACAAACAAATGTTATAATTATGTGCAAAAATTTTTAGATTCGCCTAAAAAGTTTTCCAATTATAGCGAAATTCGCAAAAAGCGAATTAAGGAGTCCAAACTTTCAACAGCTCTCCTGACCAAACTATTGGAACCATATTTCCCAGGTTGCCGCTACCCCCCATATTTTGAGGATCAAAAATCCATAATACATCGAAAAAAATATATATTTGCTCAAAGAAAGTGCATTTTTGTATATGGTTTCATAATTTAAAGTTTAGTTTGGACTAATTAATTAGCATATTTGAGTTCACCCATGAATTATTGGATTCAGTTTTAGTACCTAAAAATGCAGTCATTAAATCAAAAGGTATTTAGCTCATTTTTAATATTAATTCCATGGAAATAGTACTGCAAAATTAATCACAATTGTAGAAAATTCCAAAACCTGATTTATATTATGGTCAAAAATTGACAAAAGTTGTTTTAAAATAATAAAACGAATAAGGAATTTCAAAACTTGCATTTTTCAATTAGACTGAAAAGAATTTTATTTTTGTCAGACCTTAGACGAAAAACATTTAACATATCACTTTAGAAAGATGTGCGGGTATTAGGAGTTTCGGAGATGATAGAAATTTATCACAAAAGTAATACGCCCTACATATTACTTTTTTTAAGTCTATTCAATAAAAGTTTAAAAATTTTACTTCATAATTTTTCATAATTTACTTTTGCATCGCTTATTTTGTGTATGTTAGAAAGTGATCAAAATTTTAATTAGGACATAAAATAGCGAAAAAATCTTTTGCACCCTATAGAAAATATTTGTAGCTTGTACTATTGTCTCTTTCATCATAGAGCTTCAATTGCATTCTTAGTAGCTAATCGGAAAGTGGTCAAAATTTCGACTGATGATAAATTCAGTCTAGCGATAATACGTAGGTTAATTCTGCTTATAGCTGTCGGGAAATAATAGAAAAATTTTTTATCATCTAAAACAGAGCTCTAGTTAGTATCTGAAATTATTAGCAATAGTCAATGAAATCTTGATTGACGATCAATTCCGCTCATATGTAGATAAATTCTGCTTATAGCTGTCGGGAAATAATAGAAAAATTTGTTGTCATCTAAAACAGAGCTCTAGATAGTATCTGAAATTAGTAATAATCAATGAAATCTTGATTGACGATCAATTCTGCTCATATGTAGATAAATTCTGCTTCTAGCTGTCGGGAAATAATAGAGAAGTGTGTTGTCATCTAAAACAGAGCTCTAGTTAGTATCTGAAATTAGTAATAGTTGAAATCTTGATTGATGATAAATTCCCCTCATAGGTAGATAAACTCTGCTTCCAGCTGTCAGGAAATAATATAAAAGTGTGTTGTCATCTAAAACAGAGCTCTAGTTACTATCTGAAATTAGTAATAGTCAATGAAATCTTGATTGACGATCAATTCCGCTCATATGTAGATAAATTCTGCTTCTAGCTGTCGGCAAATAATAGAGAAGTGTGTTGTCATCTAAAATGTAGCTTCCGTTGAAATTTAATAACTGAAATTAGTAATAGTTGATGAAATCTTGATTGATGATAAATTCCGCTCATACAGTAGTGCAGCATTCTACTTATAGTGGATACAGGAAATGACCATAATATGTAGATAAGTTCTGCTTCTATCTGTCAAGAAATAATAGAAAAGTGTGTTGTCATCTAAAACAGAGTTCCCGTTGAAATTTAATAACTGAAATTTGTAATAGTTGATGAAATCTTGATTGATGATAAATTCCGCTCATACATAAGCAAGGCATTCTACTTATAACTGATACAGCATACGATTCAAATTTGCAGGGTAATCGAGCATGGAATTTCATTGATATTTGAATGATTTGATTGAATGATATTGGAAGGTAAATAAATAATAAATAAATAATTTAAGCGTGTTAATTAAAACGAGGTAAAATTATAGAAATATATGAGTACTACTTGCTTCAAATATTTACTTTAAAATGTCAGATGATACAAATGCATAATAGAAGTTTATTGGAAGCCTGTGTAAAAATGTAATCATTGCAAATGAATTAATCATTGAATATTTTTTGCATTATGAAAAATACTTTTCTGAATAACAGAAGCGTCGAATCATTTTATTTTATTTTACTTAATAACTACACAAATTTGAACTGTCAACTTTTTCAGCCGTAAAATATGCTTTGGAGTACTGTAATTATCATGTGTCAATTGTGACATGCATTCATGTTTTAACCTTGAGATTCAGACATCCTTAGAGAAAAGAAATATTTAAAAACAAGTGCCGAACTCTTACATTCTGTATTTGAATTAGCCGAATAAAAATTTATAATGAAAGGATGAGTTTATTACTAAAATAAAATATGTTTTTATACCTAATTCTTAAAAATTTCCAACGAAACATAAAACATTATTTTGTAAAAGTCTATCACACTTGAATCATAAAAATCGATCACACTATAACAATCTATCACATTATACATAAATCTTAAATCTGACATATTTTTTATTTAATTATGTTTAAAAAACTACTGACTCCTTTAAAAAGGGGTTTTGAAAAAAACATTCAAAAATAGAGAAGGGAAAAAATGGAAAATCATTTTTGTCTGAGAGTTTTACAGCATTGGTGTATAATTTTCTTTAACACGCAATAGCTAAATAAATAAGTTTAATTTCAGGCACTTGAGATAATAAACAAACATTATTTAAATATTTATTTTTAGTTTTATAAACTCCAATTAATTTTAGAAATAAACTATTTGGATTTTAGGGAATATTGCTTAAAAATAATATAATTTTCGTTAACACGCAATAGCTAAATAAATAACTTTAATTGCAGGCACTTGAGATGAAAACAAACATTATTTTATTTAAATATTTATTTTTAGTTTCCCAAACTTCAGTTAATTTTGGGAATAAACCATTTGGATTTTAGGGAATATTGCTTAAAAAATAAACAAACTTCATTTTGATATCTACTTTGATAACTGCTCGCTTTTTAGTTTATCATCTAATATATTCGAATTTTATGATTCTTGACGTAGCTTAATTTAATATTTTCCATTACTATGATGAACGTTTGTTTTTATCACGTTTATAAAGTAATATCTCAAAGATGATGAAGTGATTGAATAAATATGAGAACCGGGAGTAGAAGAATGATTGAGGTTGAAACGTGGGATAAAATAATTTTAATAATCAAATCAGTGATTAGGGATTCAGTGAGCTGTGGTTGAAAGATCAGTTTTAATTTAAAAAAAGTTAATAAATATAAAGTTTGTTGATAGTAAAAATGTTAGACTTTTTAGCAGTGAAAACTATCAAAAGAGTAACTATATTCCATTTTCGTAATTTCAACAACAAATATGACAAAAAATCATTCTTCTCCAAATTAAATTATATTAAATATTCCTTATTGATTTTTTTATACTATTTGAATAAAAATAGTTTTCATACAGAAAAGAAAACTGAAATAGACAGAAATATTTTCAAAAGAAAAATCACCTAATAGCTAATAGGGGACTAAGGTTGTCACTTATTGTAAAGTTATTAAAAGCCCTTATTTAATATATTTTTAACTCGTGAAAAAAAACTTTTAAAAATAAATTGAATATTTACCAGTGTTCTGGTTTATATCTGTAATTATAAAGCTGTGTTTTACCATTAAAAGATTGTTTTTGTCGCCACTAGCCCACCATACGGGGGTAAGTGTGGATAAACTCAAAAAGGTATAACTAAAGTCAAAAAGAAACTAATTTCAATCTCAGCTCTATTGGAGAAGAAGTATTGACATATCTGAATTAAAATACTAATTAGTAATTGAGCCTTTCGCAATACTAAATATTTATACACTATACTATTTTGGTCGCAAGTCAATACATTTAAAAACCGTTATTCGATTTGATTTATTTGAAAATAATTTGAAATTAATTATATTATTTAGTCAAAAAAATTTACATATAGCTCTACCAGTTGCAGGCGATTGATGGTTGGTAATTATTTTTTTTTCTTGAGATTTGAGAAATGTTTCTTTTGCGGAAAAAAAAAAGATTCATCATTGAAGAACTAAATCCATCTTTTTTTTTCCTGAAGATAAATTTTGAGCATCATAATTTCAATATCTATAATAAAATATATCTAAATAAGAAAATTNTTTTTTTTTTTTTTTTTTTTTTTTTTTTTTTTTTGAAAAATCTTGATAGGCATAAAGTCATTAACTCTTATTGATTCAACGTTGTGAAGTTTCGAATTTAATTCTATTCAACATCTGATGACTCATGTTGAAATTCTGATTTACTTTCTGAGAATCAGTCAACATCTCTTTTAACTTTTTTCAAAATCGCTAAATCACTATTTGTAATAAGACTGAAATCACTATTTGTAAAGGTATATCATTCTGCAAAATTAATCTGATTCAGAAAATAAGTAACATCAAATGTGTTACATTTGAAACCAATCCATATTTCTTCCATTAGAAGTTGAAGTACAGCTCCACAATACATCTCCATGCATCTACACACTAACCCCATTAAGACATGCATTTGTTTCTGTTTAATGTGGGTTTAATTGAAACTATTGAGAGAAACATTTTGACAAATATAAAAAAATGTCAAAATAAGTATAAAAAAAACAGCATAATTTATAACACATTATCCAGACTTTTGTGTATCAAATTATAAAACTAAAATATTTTAATAAAAGAGAAAATGTGGAAGCTGCCTTTGTACCTAAAAAACCTTCGTTTACAAATTTCAACTAAAATAATCATAGTTTGATTACGCAGCTCCTTATGAAAATGTAATCAGTCTTGTCAATCTACGATATCTCATAGAACAGGGATGGCGAACCAATGGCACGCGTGCCATTTACGGCACGTGACACAATATTTTGGACACGCCACCGATCAGAATTGCTATTGCACCAGGAATTTTTATTATACACTATGAAGCATATGTAACAATTAAATTAAAATTCACAAAAAAACAAAAAATAAAAAACAATTATTAATAAAAAAAATTTCTTAATGCTAAAAAAACAATAACCATAAAAAAACAAGCTAACAATAAATAACTAGCAAAACATCAACAGTCCTGCTTAAACTAATATCTTACAACCTAATATAAGCTATTTGTCATTTAATCTGTAATAACAGAAGTCCCACTGATATTGCTTTAAGTTGAATTACGCTTAAAACTGAGACATTGCAAAATTTATTTTCTTTTCAATGTAAATAAAGAGCTTTGAGTTGATAGTATTTATTATTATTTTCCCAATAATCATGAAGTCAAAATTATTTAACGGCACGTCTGTGATTTCATTAAACAATTTTTGAGAAAAAATGGCACGTTGGTGTATAGAGGTTCGCCACCCCTGTCATAGAAGAAACTTGACCAGTAAATAAAAATTATTCAAGATGTCCCATCTACCCCCATGCCCACACTATCCCCATCTCTCCTATAATATAACTTTCACGGGTTTGTCCCATTTCTGTCTAAATTTTGTTCAGTGCTACTATGATCTCACACCCTTATTTAGGTATCAATTTTCATAACGCACTCCGAAGTGTTTAGTAGATTATTAATTACATATGAGTAGTTTAATTTGAACGTGAAATCCATAAATTTTTCAACCAGAAAATAAAGAAAATCTAAATAACTTTTGCATTATCGAATTATTTTTTCGGACCGAATTATTTCCTTAACACATAGTTCAAATAAATTAAGCACGTGTATAAATTATAAATAAATAAACATTAAAGAGCCATATTTCCTTCAAAAGGATGGAATACATGAAAGTAAACAAATGGATTAGTAGAAACTAACATAAGTATTCAAAGCATTTTGCATCATTTAAAAAAAGTAATTCCTTCAAAAACAACACGATTAAACCGTATAAATATCAACAAATGAGAATTTTTTTCTCTTTCATAAAACCACAAAGAAATCAAACCAACCATGGAAAAACTGCCTTATCTTTTCTGTAAAAAAAAAATCATAACACTCCTGTTATCAGATGAGATAGCGAAATATTTGTGAGAGAAAGAAGAAAAACTCGTATCTTGGAGCTATTCTTGCATTTAGATATCGTAATCCTTTGTAGGAAAATAGCTTTTCGGGGAATTTCACTTTCGCTAAATTTTTCTTCCTTTATTTAGATCTTTTTGTGAAAAGAAAGTAACCGATTCATGAGTATTTTAATTAATTACAAAAAAAAATAATGTATTAAGCAAATTTATTTATTTATTTCGTATCATTTACACGTCCAACTCTTTATGAGTCACTATTGAAATTGATTTTAATCGAGCAAGCAGCAATTAGATATAAAATTAACTCAACCAGAAAACCCACCACCTGATGGGTCAGAGACTCAACACGGTCTCTGACTCATCAGCTGTAAGAAGTTTAATGGCGGTCTCACGATGAACTGTTCATATACTTTCTTAAGACCTTCAGACTAACCAAAATGTGTTAGTTAAAATGGAAAAATTCGTAAGAATTTACATTTGGGTACTTGCAACTGATCGTATGGTTGAGTTCAATCACGTGGTTGTGCATGATGTATTAAATTTATAGCTTTAAAGCTTGGTTTTATTATCATGCCAATCTATTTTCGGATCAGAATTGGATGCCTACAAGTGTCGAACCTGGTTGGCTGATCCACGTATGGCATCGTTTCCAAGTATGCATCAGAGAAGCATTAAATGCCTTGATTCTAAAATGGGTGATCTCAAAAAAAAGTATCATAACTCTTGTAACATACGTATCATATTTAGCATCATGCATCATATGTATCATATTTAAGCTTTGTTTCCTTTAAAAATGTGACATTATTCTATTCATAACCGCTACATTATTACACGTTACTGCTACATTAATATACAGTACTGCTATACTATTGATCTTTACTGCTACATAATTATACATTTCTACTAAGGATGAGATCAGACTCACGGTCATATATGTCATATTTAGGCTTTGTTTCATTTAAAAACGTAGCATCATACTATTCATAGCCGTTATTTTATTACTCGTTGTTGTGCATTGCTGCTATATTATTATACATTACTGCTACCAGGGCTCGAAAAACCGCCCAAAAATTCCCCGCGGACAACGAATTTCTCGAATCCGACGTCCGCGCGGACGGCCATTTTCCCGTAATGTTGCAATTATGAACATCTACCTAAATGGAAAACCTCTTCCAGATTTCTGTGCAGAAANCTCGCACTTATGTCTATTGAATACGACATTTTGCGTAGTTTGGAATTCGACAGCATAATACAAGATTTCGTTGAATCCAAAAATCGCAAAAAAGTAATATATTAGATCATAAGATTCTGCAAAATAATTTATTACCGAAAAATATTATATTTTTATTTGTATCTTCATAATTTTGTGCAAAATACACTTGTTGTTTTTAAAGCTAAATTATTTTTGTCAACAAGTTTTTCGTAGGCCCCTGAATTTCGTAGGCCCTAGGCACGTGCCTAGTGTGCCTATAGGTTAATCCGGCTCTGAGTACTGCTATACTATTGCTCTTTACTGCTACATAATTATACATTTCTACTAAGGATGAGATCAGACTCACGGTCATATATGTCATATTTAGGCTTTGTTTCATTTCAAAACGTAGCATCATACTATTCATAGCCGTTATTTTATTACTCGTTATTGTACTGCATTACTGCTACATAATTGTACATTTATGCTAAATTTGAGATCGGGCTCCCTTTTTAACATCCGCATCCGAAAACTTTCAATCTTCCAAATCCAAGATCGATAAAGAAAACATCGGAAAGAAAACCCAAAATTAATAAAAAATTCTATCTAGTTGTAATTTATGTTGATACAAGTTGCTTACAGCAGTCCGCAAACTCCATTTTACCTTTCCAACAGCTGCAACTATAGATATAGGTTATAAAGGAAGTGTCTAGGAAAAGTAAAATGGCTATGTGCTACAAGACGAGATCGCTTGCACCATAACCTGGTAGAAAACTGCGGTGTCTGTGTTTCGCTCTCAAAAACCGTTCTAGAAATGGAAAAAAGCAATGGATTAAAATAGTTGTAGATCATTATCGATTTAGTGCGAACAGGCTGATTATAGATGTCAATACTGAGAAACGAACATTTAAGACGTGTGTTTGTTAGCTGAGCTCAGAATATCTTACGATCGATTTAGAACAAATGAACACCTTGCGATTTGCTTATTTTTAATTTTAGTACGTCTAAAATCAAGGTATCTTGGTACAATTAATTTTTCTTTTCTTTCCTCAGATCTTTTCTTCACATCACAGCATGAGCAAACTAATACACGTTTTAAACGTCTTAGCATTAATGTCTATAAATTTCGTCAGAAAAATCAACGTATGAAGAAAAGAAAAAATATCAATAAAAATTGTGATATATTATTATCTCTTAAATTTGAAATAATTAAAAAAATCAGCTGAATAAAAGATGTACTTTGGAGTAAGAGGGAGGAAAATGGATGGTAGCAGAATTCGCTCTTATAATTTTATTTAGTATTCCTGTATTGCTAAGTAAGTAATGCATGGAATGACATTATAAAAGTATTGTTCTAGGTTTTACTGCCTCACAGCATTACAGAAAATTATATCGCCGAATTATTCTACTACCATCCAAATCTTCCTCTTGCTTACTCCAAAAAATAAAAAGGAACGAAGATAATATCAGAAAACACAAAATCTAATATTAAAAAACGTAAACACTAATGCAAAATAATACTATGGCGAAGGCTAGGTAATATTAATTTGCATAGGAAATATTATGCAATGCAGAGCAAACAGCGACCTCTTGTATCTTTATAACATTAGAAGTTGTGCAAAATAACATAAGAGTTTACTGATTTTTTGATGTTATCCAATATTAGGTGCTACTTGAGTATACTAAATCGATGATGCTTTACAATTTTTTAATTAACTTGTTACTTATAGAAACTACGTGACTAAAAATTATTATTGTTATTAAATATTTTTTTCTTTGTAATTATAAGTTGTTGTTTAAAAAAAATTAAACAAATTCTGGTATTGCCTAGGATTAAAAATTGAGAACTTTGTTGTAAACAACAACGAAAATCAATAATTTTAAACCACTTCTAGTATACTTTAAATTTATAACGCATTGAAAGAGAAAACATTTTTCAGATTCAAAACATCATTTCCTAACATAAAGAAATAAATGTTTTTTTCATAATTGAATGGTTAAACTTTTGAAAGAATTCAATACAAGAAAAATTTACAAAAAATTTTAAAAATATCGAATAATTTTTTTTACAATTAGTTTCTTATAATTATTTTCTTTCAATTAGTTTAAATGCTGAATAATCGTATTTGGATAAATAATTTACTATTTAAATAAATGTAAGCATACATTCTTAAATTTCTTCAAAAAATCCAAGCATTTATGTAAGAAATATTTTTTTAATCCTTTTTAAAAATATTTAAACTTATTTTCAAACATTGAAAATATTTAATAACTTAAATAAGCTTATTGATTTAAAACAAAATAACAATTTAGTGATTTAGATTTGTTGTTTAAAATCTTTCGTTTTGTAAGATTCGTGCTCTAATAATTCTTTGTAACAGAATTCTAGAAATAAAAATGGTAATCCTAAATATTGATACCAAAAATAAACAACGTAAAATAAATACAAATAGAAAAAAAAGGGGGGAAAAAAACATTTATCATGAACTAACAAAACGAATTAAGAGCAATAAAAATATAAATGGTTTTTAAATATTGTTTGAGTCTTTTGGGACACGGTAGCGTGGCCGAGTGGTCTAAGGCGCTGGTTTTAGGCACCAGTCTCTCTGAGACGTGGGTTCGAATCCCACCGCTGCCAAGTATGTACTTTTGCTTCGATGTAGAATAATTTTTTTCATTTTAATTTAAAAAAAATTTCTAAACAATAACACGAATGATAAAAACGATTTTCGTTTTTTTTTTCGATTTATTTTTCAGTTCCTACGAATTTGGCTTTTATTAAACTAACAATGAGATGACATGAGGTACATAAAAATATTCACATATTCCAAATAGACAGAATATGATATTCATAAAATAAATTATAACTTTTTTCTTCTTTGCAAAACAAATAATTTAAGCTTAAATATTTGTTTTAAAAAAGAGCAATTTAGTACGAGAACGATAAATAATAAAAGTTATTTATCAAGATGGAGAATAAAATTTTATTCCATATTTTATTCTTAAAAAAAAATTAAACCGGTTATTTTATTTCATTTTCACTCGCCTTTAATTCTGTTAGGCATTTTGACCATTATATTATTTACACAGTTTTGATGTTCAAATAGGTTTGATGATTTACAAAAAAAATTATAATAATGAATAAATAAATAAATAAATAAATTTAAAAAAAATCTCAGCATTATTATTTATTCTTTAATTATAAAAATATTCAATTCACATTAAATTAATGAATAAATTTATCTTTTACTGTTAAGGCATCACCTTTCAGAGATAAATAAATACTCTACTTTAAAGTTATAATAAAAACAAGTTCTGAAAATATATAATTTAAAAAAAGTATAATATTTCAAAATAACTAATTACATAAGTTTTTTTTTTTTTTTTTTAAATTTTCAACCAATATTTTTTTCCTAACTTTCAATTTAAAGAGGCAAATTCATGAACCATAAAAGTTGTTCGTCATTTAAAAAAATAATCCAAAAATTTTCGATTATTAATAAGCTTACAAAAAAATAAAATTAAGACATATATATAGGTATACGAGTATATATATTTAAGCATAAACTTTGAATAATTGATTTGTATTACAATGAGATAAAATTTTCAGATCGAAGCCAATTAATTTTCTAAATCATAAATCATTCCCTAAATCATATAGTTGCAACCTAATATATCACAACCGATATTTAGAAAGCTGTTATTAAAATATCCGGTTTTAAATCCGATTATTAAAAATAGTCCTACTTATTAATACTGATTTTTTTTTCTGTTATCGATTTAAACGCTTTATTTTAAATTAAGTAACTTAAGTTATAGTATTATGCATTTCTTAGTATATTATATTTTATTATGTAAATTATGTAGTCGTTACTTTTATAGTAATATTCAGCCATTACTTTTAATTGCAAGTAAACCAATAAAGAAATTAATGTTAAACATACTGTATGCAACTGTGAATGAACGATATTGGTAAAAATTATTGTCAATTTGTGTTTGCTTTCGCCAATAATTGTCCATATGATACACTGATGATGAAAGTGTAATTGGGAAAAACTGATAAAAGCTATTTTTATGCATTTCATGTTCAGTGCACACTGAAAGACCAGTACGAAATAATGATATATAGAAAATTTTTGGAACATTCACGTATGCAAATGCTCACAATAGTTTAACAAATATTGTGAACATTCACCTATGCTAATGTCGACGCTTATCATATTACTGGTTTTCTACTATGACCTAGTTTAACTAATATTTTGAAAATTCACCTTTGTGATTATATGAATGTCGACACTTTTTACTATTATGGGTTTCTTCACTGTAATCTAAATTTATTCTTCGAATTTATCCTTTATTTCAGGGTTTTTTTCCCCCTCTATAAATATGGGATTCTTAAAACTTTTGCAGTTTTTGAAAAACGATATTTTCATTTTTTAACATTGATATTCATTATCACTGTTATTATGACACTGTTATTTATGTCAGTCATGTATTTTTTATGTGTCAGCTTGCTTCTTTTTTCTTTGCTTTTACTTCGAGGAACAGAAAATTATTTCATTAATGCATCGTAATAAAAAGTTTTCCTTTTTTTTTAGAAAAAAATTATGAAATAAAAATTTTAAAAATATGATGAAATTTAAATATGATAAGTTCTATAACGATTTTAAAAATAGGTAAAAATCGCGTGTATTATTCTTCATAGAAGTCATTAATGTAGGTCAGCTGCTACCGAGATAGTGAAGTGGTAAATGGGGCATGTGCCCTCCCTCCTATTGGGAAATACGTGCCTTCCATTTTAAACGATCCCGGATCAAAATGCAGTATAAAGTACCGGCCGGCACATTGGGTACATAATCCGTAAGATCCTTTTCGCAAAATCCATTTTTACAGTAAAATATTATACCGTAAAATAATATTTACTTAATTAGAGAGATTCAGTAATTTTATAGTAACTGTTCCAGCAAAAATTACAGCATATCAGATTTTTTGTTCCGTAACATGTTTTAGTAAAAATAGATTTTACGGTAAAAAGTACCGGCATCCTGAGTGCCGGTACTTTTCACCGCAATTTGATGTGGAATTTTTTACAGTGTATACTGTTTAGGGTACAATAAACAGGCTTTTTTTTTTATTGAAAATTGGAACAAATGTCAGATCCCAAAACATTAACCTTACAGAAAGAAAAAGAAAAGATCTTCTAAAAAAATTTCTAGCGGCGAAACTTTTTGTCGGGGGATACTGTATTAATGTATAATTTTAAATTTTATTTTTTATTTAATTTTAAATTAAATTTCATTTTAAATTTTAACTTAATTTTAAACCCTCCAAAAACAACATTTTCTGATATAAATTGATTGATATATAAAATAAAAATAATGAAATAAATGTCAATCTTTCTCTCTCTCTAATTCAAAATACAGTATCAACCATAAATTTACCATTTATTCATTAGTTCATAAAAATATCATCAATAAGTTCGCGAACATTAATTACATTCTGCTTTTTTAACTTTCTGTTAATAACATAACTTCACATCATTTGTGATAGCAAGTAGGATCTATTGCTTTTCAGAAGAGAAATCTATCACCGCTGAAATATCTGAGTACTATTATTTTATGCTGCAAGGATGAAAGAAAAAAAAAGTATTTGAGAATAAACAGACGATTGACAAGTCGAATTCCCCACATAAGTTAAGGCAACGCTTCGTTCCAGCTGAAGTTTAAACGAACTTTTATTTTCATTTTATGATTTTATATTGAAATAAATAAGGAGGTTTAAGCCAAGGTATTGTACTAATTTTTCTTCACAAGAGAATACAATTTGGAATTTTTCTTTTCGAAATTTAATGAAGCATTTGTAAAATTTAGTGAAATTTCATTATTTACTCATAAACAAAATATTGTTCAGTTCTCAATGACATGGGCGTCGCAGAACCTAATTTTTGAGGGGGAGAGGAATTAAATTACATAGTCACAACGGTTTTCTAAATTACACACGAAGAAAAAAAAATCTGGTAATAAAAACCAAAAGATAAGGTATTAAAACCATTCTTATGGTGACGGTTCACCGGAAATTTTGATTTTCAAAATTATAGCTCTTATTACCTCACATATAGTTAAAAATACAAAACTGAAAAGTAAATTTAACCGAATAAATGATTTTTGTGTCATGCTCTAAAATATCATGATAAAATTATCGAATTTTACCACTTTTACCAAATTTTATCATTTTTATTAAACCATATTTTATTCTTAATTTTTCCAAAAGTATTATTAAAGTGCTTCTGTAAAAATACCGAGCTTTTTGGTGATACCATAGGGACAGAAATAGGGTACACGATAGGGTTTACCATATTCTGGTAGTTTGATCATCCTTTTTTCTCACTGCACTAATAAAAAAATTCTTAACTGCGCTAAAAAGCCTGAAAAAAACATTATTTATTTTTTTCTCTTTCTTGCTTTTAACTGGAAGAAATTTAAATCGATAATAATTCGAGAAACTGTTCTTAATTTGTCTGAAATATTGAGATCTTATAGAGATTTCTAAACATTGTGGGGAACATATACCCATCGCCCACCGAATGACGCCCGAAATCCATAACAATTTTTTAATGAATGTTAAAATCTGGAGGCTAAAATCAAATAAAATTTAAACATTTTGGACAATCCATTGCAAAATCTTCAAATAACATTTTAGTCTAGTAACAATTTATCGAATTATGCGAATAAGTAGTAAGAACTTCCAAAATATACCACTAATATTAATACAGAATTTAAACAAACGAAAACACAAACAATGTTAGAAATAAATAAAAATAAGAACATAAAAGGATAAAGTATTTTATATTTAAATATACTTTTTTGGAGGATAAAGTGAAACTTACTAGGATATTATGGATTAACATAAAATTGTAAACTATGAAATAATAAATGATACATAAATATTGGTTTTATATTGGAACCACTATTGATAGAATTTTTACTGCTATATTGAATTACATTTAGATTAAAGATCAATACGAATCTCCTGTGAATGTAAAGTGTGAAGATGGGTCATTCTCACAAAAACAGTCATTTTCATGTCCCCAGTATATTTTATGTTTGTTTTACAGCTTACGAAAAAAAAAATTCAGGGAAANATCTTCAAATAACATTTTAGTCTAGTAACAATCGAGTTACGCGAAGAAGTAGTAAGAACTTCCAAAATATGCCACTAACATTAATACGGAACTTAAACAAACGAAAACAAAAGCAATATTAAAAATAAACAAAAATAAGAACATAAAATGAAAAAGTATTTTAGATTTAAATATACTTTTTTCGACGATAAAGTGAGACTTACTAGGATATTGTGGATTAACATAAAAATTGTAAACTATAAAATACTAAATAATACATAAATATTGGTTTGATATTAGAACTACTATTGATAGAATTTTTACTGTTATATTGAACTACCTTTAGATTAAAGATCAATACGAATCTCCTGTGAATGTGAAGTGTGAAGATCATTAAAATTTCTTTTTCAGTGCCCGCGCTAAGCATTCGATACCTCTCCAAATGCGATGAAGTTGTAAATTTGGCGAATAAAATTGTGCTTAGGCGAGTGATTTTTTCCATGGGAAGAAAATATATACTATAAAAAATTGCTAAGATTTGCATTTGGCGAAGACTTGAAAATCGGCAAATACTTTTTATATTTGGCTAATAATTTGAAATCCTAAGTGTGGGCCCTGATTGTGCACGTTCTTAAACTGAGCTCTTAAATTATTAATTAAAAATAATTTTTTTTATCTTCTTTGAATTTTAATATTAATACAATACAGGATGTTCCATAATTCCAGCTCTTAATTTATATATTTAGAATCACAATGGTATATATTTAGAATATTTTGAACAATATACGTAAATAACAGTTTCGATTGGAATGAAATAACACATTTCAATAAAATTTGGCTTAATGCCTGTTGTTTTGTTTTTTCCCTTTGCAATTAAGATTTATTTATTTATTTTTTTAAATCAATCTCATCGAGTAATATGTTCGAATTTATTTGAAAGTCACGGTTTGCAGACGCTAGCAAGAAGAAAAAATAAAAAGAATCAAAGCAAAATAATTCCATAAATTGAAAATCTGCTTTCCTACACAAAATCAATAAGACTAAAGAAAAATAATTAATTTCAACTTTAACTAATAGAAGAATGATTTAATTAAAATAAAATGAGTTAATTTAATAAGAATAGACAATGAAGTCAATTTAACCGCTTATTTTACTAAATTTTCTCGCAAGAAGTATGGGTGTTTCTCTATTTAATGGGGGGGGGGAGAACTTAAAAAACTTCTAAAATCGTTTTTATTATTATTTCAATGTATTTAATGCTTAAATTTAAACTAGATGCATTAAAGATCCTTGCCCTAAAGAAAGAAACTCATATAATAAAAACTAGATGAAACCAGGAGAATATGTAGTTACTAAGATTATAAAACAATAGTAATTGATTTATTAACGTTGAAATAAGATATTTTATATCTGTGGTATTTTATTTTTAATAGCAAGCAAATTTTGATTATTGTAAAAGCAGCTGTTTTTTTTTTAAAAAAAATAATATTTCGAAGTAAATATTTTTCCTTCGTAAAAAAATTTAATTTAGTTTTTAATGATTCGCATAATCCAATACTTGACTATGAGATGGATTAAAGTTGCAACCATAGTTACCTAAGCAGTAAGGGTAATTTAAAATATTTATTCACAACATTTAATTGGTTTTTGAACATCGTTTACAGTTACAAAATCGTAAATACTTTAGAATTCCAATGTATTTTCAAGACAAGTTAATTGAAAAGTTAATTTAATAAAAGAAAAGTTAATTTTAAAAATGTATATCTTTTTTATTTTGATGCTCTTATTTAAATAACGAAAAATATAAAAATCAAGATCGTAAATTAATGAATTCTTGATTTATTTCATATTATGTCACTGACGTTCAACAGCTGATCAGTTTTAAAGCAATATCTGAGTTCAATACCGAAGCCTTGTAATTTTAAAACCAACCCAGAAGATTATAGAATTTCTGGATCAGGCATTATTACAAATTCTCCTTCAGGGAGGATTTTTTGAATGAAACTAATGCAAGTTACAAGATCATAAATATAGTTTTTTTTTTTTAAATTCTTCGCAAAAAAAGGAAATGCGGAAAATAGTTTTATTTTTATCTATCGTTAAAAGTTGTTAGTGTGATTGACAACCCTTCTTCATTCAAATGTTTCTTTCTTCAATTGGAGTTGTAAAAACAATGTAACTTTTTTAAAACCGACGTCACTATTGTTACATTGTTTTTTCAATAATCACGTCCAGCTGCCAGTTTTTTTTTTTTTTTTCAACTTCCTTATTATCTGAGAAGCTTTTTCGAAAATTCAGCAATAAAACAAATTAAGATTATGTTAAAATGCACTTGACGTCTCATTTCAAAACATTGAAACCATTTAATGGAAATTTACAATAATAAAAAATAAAAAAAATAAAGCGAACAAGAACTTGCATCATCATAAAGTGTGAAAAATAAAAGACACAAAGAAATAAAGTGTTGCATTACGTAAACCTTATCCTAAGTACCATAAGAAAGACGATCGCGCTGATTTAATCAGGAAGTCCAAAATCAACCATTGCTGTTTCAAAAACAAAATTAAAAAAAATAAATGGACATCGTGTATCATCTACAATCAGATGGTGAGTTTGATAGAAAACCAGCGAAATCTCTTTTAGAACTTAAACAAAATGAATGAAACAAGTTAAATTAATGGATCTAAAAAAATGCTTTTGAAATTATGGATTTTGATAATTTTTTCGAGCTGCGCGTTTTGTTATGATGATACCCTTAAAGTTGGTAAGTGTTGCATTTCGTTTTTCTGCTTTAATTAATGATTCAACACTAAACAGTGAATGACGTAATTACTATAATTGTCTTGCATTAAAAGTTATCTTAGTTGCGTGAAAAGTCTAATAACATTTTGTAATGTTTCTAAAAAAATTCCTAATAAGTGTATTTGTTAAAATTAATTTCTATGCATAAGTAAGATTTTCAAAATTTTTTTATATCCATAAAAATACAGCATCAACGGGATATTTCTGTATCGTCGCCTACAAAAAAACACAGAAACACTCGATACACAGGCTACAATTTTTACACTTGCTACAGTGTGATTATCTCCACACACGAGTATGTTAAAGCGTATTTGATTGCTATACGTATCTTTGTTGTATGTTAATACACATATTTATGTTAATCCGGTATGTTAATACGTATCTTTGCTGTGAAAACTTATCGAATATTAATCTCCCTTTATATCTTTTTATCTATTTTTTTTATTATTTATTTATTTATTTGCTTTTTTGTGTGTGTGTATCTTGACAGATATTTACATCTAAATTAAAATGTATTCAATAGGAAGTTCCCAAAGTGTTTATAGTCTTAAAACAAATTTGATTTCACAGATTTAGTTCCCACTTCTATTAAGGTAAAATATATAACTACTTGTTTTTCTTGGTTATCATTGCAACTTCATCTACAATTTCATTTTTTTAAATTCTCATGTAATTTTTGGTTATTTAAAACAAAAATCAATAAACTTTTTCCTCTAAAAATTATCGCGCTGCATAAGTTGTAAGTAATGTTTTACAATTTGTATTTATTACACACAGTTTTACCTGAAGCTTATGAAAAAGATAAATATAACTTATTTACTAATTATCATGTCGATTTAAATATGTCTATCAAGAATGTTGCGTATTAAGGTATGGTTATTTTATAATAAACACAGCTCTTAATTCCAAGCCTTTAATTTAGAATAATAAAGATCAAAAACGTAATGCCAGTTGCGAATACTACTTGAAAAGGAAGAAGAATAAATATTAGAGGTAAATGCTTTCTTAAATAAGAAATAGAGAATTATTTTGTCTGTTCACAATGCCTTTATGACATTTATTAATTTTATGATGGTGACAATAAAAGAAATTTTGATCACCACGTGAGAAAAATTTATCGTACTGATCGGATCGGATTTATCTGATCGGATTTATCGGATTTATCTGATTAATAAGAATGTATAAACAGGTCATCATTTTCATTAAATTTTTTATGTTTATAGAAATTGATTTATTTTTCGTATTTCATGCCTATAACTTTGTTTCTTATCTTATTTATTAGCCTTCAAATCGAAAATAAAATTTTAACAACTAAAAATTAAACTTTTTTTTTAGTTGTTAAAAAAAGTCAATAACTACTTTTTATGTGTTTTAATTATCTAATTTATTTATTTAATTATTACCTTTTATGCTTTTTTATTTTATTTTTTTATTAATTCAAAAGAGAACAATTTTAAATCTTTTTTTTAAAAAAATACGAAATCATGATGAATTTGTTTTGTGCAATGAAAACAGTATCTTTATTAATTTAAAAACCATGTGTTTTTTTCTAACCTTACTATTAAAACTTATTATTTTTAAATTTGCATCCATTTCGGCTGTTTTTGAATATGAGGAAGGGAATTAATTTTAATTTTCTAGTGAATGTAGTTTCTAAGTCCAATATAAGTTCTACATCTCTAAGTTTTTTTTTCAAGGCATAATTACAATATAATAAAATCGATTCTTATAACAGTAAATAGAAAACAGTTAAAAACTGATTTAAGATACTTTTATTTAATTTACTTTTTTGAATTTAAAAAAAAAATTAAACATTATTTACTATTTGAAATTTTGTTTCGATTTGTAATTAGGGGGGTGAATATCCCATTGGGGAGAATATCACCGAATCTGAACGTTCATTGTAAACTAATTTATTTTTTAAAGTAAAACGACAAAAATTTTTAAAAATTATTTTATTTTTTAATAAACCAAGGTTTTAGGTATGAAAGAAAAATAACTTCCTGTTGCCCACTATTTATGCTTAAGGAAACCATTTCAAAATACACAAATTTAATTCTAAGGTTGATACAATTAATATAAAATTTAAAAAGGGGTAGCCAAATTAAAAAAATTAAATAAATTTGTATTCACGGCTGTACTTAATATTTTCAAATAAATATACCTTAGCAAGAAATCTGTAGAAGAGAATTTCTAATTTATAAGTGAAAGATAATTTTAAAAAATTCGTAACTTCTATATTAAATCATCACTTATTAAATTTTCTGAGAATCGTACTAGCTTAGTAGATCTGCAAACGAAATACGTTTACGTTTAGTATAGTACGTTTTTTTTTAAATCAAAAATTAAGAAAAATTAAATCAAAAAAGTCAACTATAAAAAATTTTATTCTAAATTTATTTATTAAAGGAAAATGCTCTGATATGACTTTTTATGTTATCCTTGTCCAACTAGATTTGTTTTTGACCAATCAAACTAATTACTTATGTTTTTCTCCTCACATTTTGATATGTAAATTATATCATTAATTCTACACGATTTCACTTTCTTTTCTGATACATTTCTTCCAGCATATTTTGAAAGAAAATGAAGAAATAAACTTTAATTTTGACATGGTAGCTAATTTTTTTTTAATTTTTTTTTTAAATAAATACTTGTAAAATTTATAAAGTAAATGCAAGTTTAATGGTTGTAATTGTACAAGTTGCTTTGAATAAGTTTTTCTCTTCTCTGTCAACCTTTAAATAATGAGAAAAAATAAAAGTTAAGACTCACTCTAGTAATGAGCAGAGGATTACAGAAGTCTAGTACAAAAAAAAAGTCAATGATTTTTTAAAAATTTTATTTATATTTTTATTTTAACAGAGTCAAATCTTTTTTAAAAACAAAACACTTCCAAAATAGCCGAACCCATGAAGGTAAAGTCACCACAATACTGTCAGCATTGCTCAACGGCAGCCTTTATTTTCTGATGTTTTTATAAGTAGTCTGAGAAAAATTAATTTGTGCTTTCAATTCTTTAAATCAGTACTTAGTTATATTATTAAAATTATTAAAATAAAAACTTACGTATTTTTATTTTGAAATTATACAATATTTTATAAGAAATATATATTTTTATAATTTTCTTAATGTAAATGAGTTATCTGATTTTTTTTTCTTTTTACATTAATTGAATTTTACATCCTCTCATTAATAAAACATACCAAAGTTTTTAAAATCATTTAAGAATACTAATAATAAAGTGATGGCTAAATTCAAATGTTTTTAAGTAAATTTTGGAGAAAAGTTAAACACTGAGAACACCATAGCAGTCATCATTTATTGTTTTATTTTTTGAATGAAATTTTTAATGAATATTTATTGTTTTACTTTTTGAATGAAAAGCTGTAAGAATTGTGCTTAAATCTCTCCCGAATGATTTTTAGAGACGTACGCATCATAATATTATTTATTCCTTTTAACTCATTATTGTAAACACTAGATGGCGTCACTGAAAATACCATTAAAGATTCTCATTTAAAATACGATCCTTTTTTCCACTTTTCACAAAAACTCAAGAAGTATCCCTTTCATTTAAGATGGGAAAATTATTTATGTGCATAAAATATTCTCCATTAGTAAACTCAGAATTATTTTTAACAGCATTTATGACGATGCACGCTACTGTTAATAAGGAATTAAAACAATAGATGGCAGCACTATTAAAGAATTAGTAAAAAGTTTTAGTTTAAAATAAATTGTATTCATTTCACTTATAAAGAAAAATTATTGAAATTATCTGAAAGAAAAATTTGTTCATCATATACAATAATGAAAAATAAAAACAAAATATTTAAATTGGATGTTCTTTTAAGTTATTAGAATGATATTTTTATGCTTGTTAGATGGGCAGCTTTTATTTAGATGATAATGACAGTAAAAAAATAATGTTTTTTTATTATTTATTTATTTCATTCCGCTTTCCATGAAATATATGAAAGATGCAGTGGTATTATATTAAGTTTTCCTCTCATTTTCCATAGAGAAGAATGTGAACGGAATAATAGTGTGTGCTAAAAGCCATTTTTAGAACCACTGATAGGATAATAAAATTTTTAAAAAATGGCATAATTGTAATTGTAAATGGCATAATTGTAATTAATAAAATGTTTTATTTTTCGAAAAATTCTTCAAAATTTAACTTATTGATTTTTTTTATTTTTAGAATTCATTTCTATGCAAAATGCCATGCTTCGAAAATAAGCGTTTCTTTGGATAGGAGGGGAGTAGTTCAATAAGTACACTATAGTGTATTTATTGCCCATTCATCATAATGTTACAAAAATGAAAGCGAAAATTTCGTGGAGGCAAAATGTGCACGTGGTTACTCTAAGCATAAAGAAAAAATTTTTACCATCAATTGTTTGATAAATAAGCTTCCTTGTACATTCTTTAAAGTACAGCTGTACTGCTGTATTTCCGATTTGGGCAAGCATCTTAGAATAACGAAAAGATTTTATTTCACGAGGGCTTACTCACGTTTTTTTTTTACACACTTTTATACACTTTCAAGTTTGGAACTCCAAACCTCATTTTCAGCATTCAGGGGACGTTATACCGTGAAAAAAACACAAGTACGGGTAAACCAAGAGTAAGTGATGAAGTTTCAAACGATGAAATAAAAATTTTAAATCATCAAAATGCAAACAAATTATGAGAGGTAGAGGATAACTTAGGTATACGAAGTGGAAAAGTTATCCTACAATCAATTGTTGGCATTTTGATCTTATGAAATCATTTTTTCAGCTTTTAAAACTTCATCATCAACTCTAGGGTTACTTAAACTCATTTTTCTTCGCACTTTAAAGTGCGAAGCATAGTTCTCGGGAAAATACGCATAAAGTGCAAATTCATGGTTCTCGGAAGAAAATAGCTCCCAAGTGTTGGTCTTTCTACTTGACCCTACGCTAACCTATACTGTACCCCACATTTATGTAAACAATGCCCTTCATTCTTTTTCGTGTTTTCTTAAGTTTTCTTTCTTCTCCCACTAATCATAGGTAGAAAAATAGCTTGCCGTTGACATACCTGTGAATAAGATTTTTTTATTACAATTTTTATTTAATTGATAAAGATACTTATCAAAAAACGAAATATTCCCTCAAAATTTGTTGAAAACTTTTTTTCAGGTGTTATTCAGAACAGAGGAGAAGAAACGACTGAAGAATTGTTTCGTAAAGTCTTGAACAAGGAGCTTCAATCTGGTCCATATGTCGCATTCCAAACAATCACCGAAGTTGTACCGGAGGAAGATGCCTGGTACTACCATCGGGCTGGTAAGAGCATATGAATGCGGGTACTAACAGTTTTTTTTTCCACCAGTGACAGACTTGGGACTATAGTATTAATTTCAAAAAGTGCCGAAGTATTTATCGGGAAATAAATATATTAGAACCGTATATTCTAAACATGTCACCCCAGGCTGGGTTAACCTGGTTGGTAAGGCACTGGACTCATGTCCAAGAGCTCTTGGGTTCGATCCCCGCCTGCCGAAGACTCCCCGTGTACTAAATTGCGCTCGATGCATGTGCCTAGCTGTAAAGTCCTCCATGTCCCCATAATAAATCAAAACCTCTGGGGGTACTGATCCAGAAGTTTCCTTGTCTTCTGGATTGGTTCAAAAATACAAGGCTACGGAGTTGAACATTAGTAGTCGTTACCCCATAATCGGGTCGGCTGTTCAACGACGGATTATATATGTCAAAAAAATTATAATAAATTAACTATAAAAAAAAAACATGTCAACCTGTAGAAAAATATATATTGCCCCAAACTGATTATATTGCTTAAAATTCATAGCAATATATGTAAAATGTAAAAGCATACAAAAACTTCCAACTGTATTCCAAATGCGAATCTAAATGATATTGTCAATTTACATTTATTTATCAATACATAATAATAGAAATACAAATAACACCAGCATCAATTACTTTAGTAGTCTTCCTAAATAAAATAAAAAAAGAGAGAGCATTTATATATGTACATATAAATTCCAAATTCTGTAATTTTTTCCAAAAAACACGGAAAAAATTACAGAATAAAAAAAGAAGAAAATTATTATTAAAAAAAATTTGAGAGAAAAAAGATATTTCTTAATCGGCTCACACGATTATATGTGCAAAAAGAAGTTCTTTCTAATATTGTATCAATATAGCCAAGACAAAATATATCAATACAATAGTGTGAAGAGCACTCAAAAAACTTTTTGAAATATACATATATAAAAGTGAAAAAACAATTTAAAGAATCAACTTATGGTACAGCAAACCTATTGCAAACAGTTCCATATAATCTAAACTACTTAAGATCAATCAGTTTAGAAAATTCAAATTTAAAAAAAAAAAGGATTTAGAAGTAAGTCAAGATTTAAAGCGTCCGAAGGGACAAAAAACAATCGTACCTAATAAAAAAAAATTTATATTGGCAATTACTATTATATTTCTCTCTTTAATTTAAAACTAAGTTTTAAATTCAAAATATTTGTGTTCCTGCATTACCCTTTTATTTATTATTACTAGAAATTATTATTAGCTACATCAAAAATATCATTAGTCTTTTATATTATGAAATAGTTTATCGTATTAAAGATATTTAAAATGAATATAGTTCAATTAAACTATATTTAAATGAATCAATTATAAATTTGCAAAAAAACAAAACTGCTTTTATTGTTTAAAAAAAATGAGGAAGACTTTCAAACAGAAATTGAAATTAACCTTCTCTATATCTTAATAAATTAGCATCTGTATTTTTCTTTCAATGAAGTGTCTCTAAAAATCGTTTACATCCTTTGTAGAAGGAAAGAGAAAAAGCATAAAACTGTATGATTTATAAATTATCTTTCACAGTGTGCAAACTACTTACACAAGGCGTACAAGTGATTGTTGCTAATACATCATCGGCAACATTCCCAATTCTTGCATCCTATTCCAATGAGTACAAATTCCCATTCATTAGTCCTGATTTACCTGAAGCACCTGAAGATCCGAGATCTCCTGATCTGATGGCCAAATATGGATTTGGTATTCGTCCAAGCACTACACGAGCCACCTTGGATTTGATTCGATACTTTGGATGGCAAAACATTGTTTACATATACGACGATGATTTTGGTAATTATTACATGTTATACATTCACATTTTACTTAATTTTATTTACTTATTGTTTTAAAAAAACCAATGCTCTATTGATTTGAGCGGTATCTTTTCTTATCATTTCTTAGATATTTTTTAGTATCATTCGTTTTAACTTTTGAAGTCGTTTTCATTTTAGAATGTTGTTCACATTTACGACGATGATTGTAAGAAGTTTTACTTTCAAAAGATTTTTTTTTTTTTTTTTTTTTTTTTTTTTTTTTTTTTTTTTTTTTTTTTTNTTTTTTTTTTTTTTTTTTTTTTTTGCAAACCAATGTTCTTCTGAGTTGAGAGGTATCATTTCTTATCATTAGTTAGATTTTTCTTAGTATCAATCGCTTTAACTTTTGAAGTCGTTTTCATTTTAGAATGCTTACATTTACAACGAATATTGTGAGAAGTTTTACTTTCAAAAGATTTTCTTTTTTTTGAAAACCAATGTTCTTCTAATTTGAGCACTATCATTTCTTATCATTTGTTAGATTTTTCTTAGTATCAATCGTTTTAACTTCTAAAGTCGTTTTCATTTTAGAATGTTATTTACATTTACAACGATTATTGTAAGAAGTTTTACTTTCAAAAGATTTTTTTTTTTCTTTTTTTTGCAAACCAATGTTCTTCTGATTTGAGCGGTATCATTTCTTATTAGTTAGATTTTTCTAAGTATCAATTGTTTTAATTTCAGAAGTCGTTTTCCATCTGGAATATTGTTTACATTTATGACGATGATTTTGGCGATTATTGATGGTTATACATTCACATTTAATTTTTTTTTATTTGTAAACCAATATTTATCTGATTTGTTTGGAATCATTTCTTATCATTAGTTAGATTTTTCTTCCTATCAATCGTTTTAACTTTCGAAGTCGTTTTCATTTTAGAATGTTATGTACATTTAATACGACGATTTCGGCTATTATAGCTGGTTATACATTCAAATTTTGGTTATTCTTTTTTAAAACCAATGTTCTTCTGATTTGAGAGGCATCATTTCTTATCATTAGTTAGATTTTTCTTAGTATCAATCGTTTTAACTTTTGAAGTCGTTTTCATTTTAGAATGCTGTTTACATTTACGACGATGATTGTGAGAAGTTTTACTTTCAAATGATTTTTTTATTTTTTTTTAAACTAATGTTTTTCTGATTTGAGCGTTTTCATTTCTTATTAATTAGCTTTTTCTAAGTATTAATTGTTTGAACTTCAGAAGTCGTTTTCCTTTTTGTTTAAATTTATGACGACGATTTTGAACAAGATATATAAATTTATTTATTTTGTTCATAGTTACAATCGTTAATAGAATACTTTTTATTCATCCATTCAAGATCAAATACATTTTCTTATTCTTGTAGTGAAGGACGCTTGATGTTAATACAGTTTTCTCAAATATTAATTCATTAATTAAATTTAATTAATTAAATTTAATTAATTATATTTAGTTTTATGTGGGAGAAAAAAATGTAATTATTTAATTAAAAGTAACTAAAATAAAAATTTTCTTTTTTTATCTCAGTAGGAATTGACTTTTTAAAAAAAAATTATATTACTTGTTACAATATATTTGTAGGTCCAGAAAAACTTCAGATCATGTTTCGCGTCGCATACTCAGTATTAAAGCTACATTTGTTTGGATTCTTAAAAGCTTCATCTGATATAGACGTTGTGCAATACCTTACAAAGTTAGATACTTCATCCAAACAAAACATCATACCTGTCATACTTGACATGGACCCAGCACTGGCAACTGACATTCTTCTGAGATTTGTGCATGACCATGGAGTGCGGAAAGACAAATTTCATTTCCTTCTTGTCCAACCGGTAAGATTCTTATTTGTCAAGTTTTAAACACTCGCATTTTCCTATTTCTTAGAAATCAATGACGTAGAGTTTAGAAAACTATATCAAAATGAATGGACTTTGAAAAAACTTATGAAACTTTAAAAAAAAGAAACTTAAGAAATATCAAAAATTTAAAATCAGAATAAATGGAGGCGCTAAAAACTTAGGGATTGTATTGCAAATTGTTTAAGAAGATCTTCATCATAAAGATGAGTAAAGAAAATACATTCAAAATTTGTATGCAATGTATAAAATGAAAGGAAGCTAGATCGAGTTAAATTTATATTAGTTTTCATAATTATGAGTGAAATCTAGCGAAGGAAATGAAAATTTTCAATTAATTGTAAAACTTCTACAAGCTTACACTATTTTCTGGTTCTCGCCATAAAATACGTTGTTTGCTTGCAAAAAAAAATCTGGATTTTTTATTTCTTTGCTGGTAACCCCTTTATGCCATATGTATAATTATCGTTTTTTGCTTTTAATCAGCTTTTTTCGGTTTTGCTTTAGAATTGGCACGATACAGCTCGAGTGCATAGTATAAAAGACTTTAGATAGTGTTTTTGTTTATTAGTTTTTGCTGTTTAGTGTTTATTATTTTTAGAGGTGAATATTACTGAATTGGATTTTATAAATCACGTTGTTATTACGCATATATACGCATAAAGGCTTTGGGAAAATATTATATCTGTTAGCAAACAGGTTAAATCGAGAATCGTATGCAGTGGTGCGCTAGATATCAAACATCAAAAAATATCAATATCGGTAAAAAATATCAGTGTTCAAGAAGGTCATGCATGTTGAAAATTTATGCATCACCTGAATTATCAGCATTTCAGAACCATCTCCCCCTTCTAGGAAATTAACGGTTGTCATATTCATAATTGTAAAGTTGTCCCAGTGTCCAGCTGTTTCACTTTTAAATTAAGTTAATTCATAATAAATCATGAATATTCTGTATACGTGAATAAGCAGATGCGTAGCGATTCGAAACGTTTATCTCGCAATGAGCCTTTCATTTCCATAACAACAGCTAAAGCGAGAGGTTTACTTCCGATATCTCTTTTCAGTTGCTCCCTTTTCACTACAATTAGCAATATACAGGAAAGAACCGCATATGGAGATCAACGAAGCATTCAGCTGAAAACATGCACACACACTATACAATGTAACAAGTTCGATAATTCGACTAGCACCACCTGCTCAGCTAAAGCATTCGCAAATACAATAATTTTTGAACTATTTACTTTCTGTATAATAAAAAAAGCTTTGAATCAAATATTGGGAGAAATTTGCCTTTGTGGAGAACTTTTTGTTGAAACTTACCCGCATTTGCGTTACATGGAGGGAAAAGCCATGAAAACCTAACACTGTTAGCCTGACGGCTAGGGGACTCTTACCCATAAACCGTCTACCACTGAGGATATTTTACGTCAGCATTGTGGTTCACGCGAGTCAGTTGCGGAATTCATGTCAACCAGCATCGCTGGGATTCGAACCCGATTCATCCCATTGAAAGGCGAACGCTCTAACTCTTGAGCCACCACGGCTCGAAAGAGCGTGACACGGATCAGACAGCATCAGATATTTATTGGCAGAATCAAATATTTATTAAATGGATCGCTTCAACTCCAACCAATCACTATCGATCCATCATCGCCTACAAGCTGATTGAACCATGCGAGCATGCGTTGCATATAGTCATGCGTCAGGATCTGTATCACTTTTCACCACGTGAACTTTGATACAGACTGACACATGTACTACTAATAACAAAATGCAAACAATTTATTGAGAGAGAACTTCCACATTGCATAAAGTTATTCTGTCATAATTTTTTTTCCTTTTAATATTGTTAAAATATCTTTTCAGTATTTGAAACTTCATGAGTTACTCTAGGTTTGCCTAAAATAACTCATTCTATGCTTCAACTTCAAATTACTTACGGTGATGAACGATAATTTTGCAATGAAAAGTTTCTAACACGATATAGCGTCCTTTTAAGGTTATTTGGAGTTGGACTGAAGTACGTAATTTTAAATAATATCTCAAAAATTGGCAGCCTCCTCTTCAGTGAAGTTTGCCGTTTTTAAATGCATTACTTAAACACTCGAAACTAATCTCTGTACATGTATAACAAATGAGTAAAACTAAGGCACCGTCTATTCTGAAATCTCTAGCTTGTTATTAATTATTAATTGCTTATTTTCTTTATTCAGGATTAATACAATGTGTACTGATTAGAAATAATTTAGGATACATGGAGTACTATAAGTAATTAGTGATGTTTTACGAACTTATTTTCACAGATTTAGTAGAAATTAGTTTCTATAAAACTAATTTTCTGCTTCTTTTTGTAGACGCTGGAAGATTTCTGGATATCACATGAAGCAGAATTTCGAGTCTTGAATATTACTAGTTATCTCGCAGTCACCCCTAATTTTAAGAGATTCAATAGGGTCAACGAAGAATGGAGAAGACTTTACAATTACGAAGGACCATTTCCCAATTCCAGCCTCAAAGCGAGTAGCCATTTTTTTTTCCTTTTCATTACCTTTAAAGTTCCATTTTATCTTAGGCCTATTAATGAAATTTTAACTTTAGTAATTAGAATGCACGTGTATGTCACACAATATTTTATTCACACAAGTCTGTTTTGATTATGAATTTACTATACAAAGTTACAAAACTGATGACTTTTTTTCTGGTAATCAATGCGAAGAACTGAAACAAACTGAGCTTTTTGAGTTAGTGACCCCGTGATACTTTCTAGTATTCATCTTAAAACGAGTGGAATAATGTTTCGATTCGATTACTAATATCGAATTTTTTTTTCTACTTCCCCGATATTATTTTTCTATTTCTATTTTTCTATTTCTAAATACCGATTTTTTTTTCCCATGACACACACTAGTATTCATCTTAAAACGAATGGAATATTGCTTTGATTACTAATATCGACTTTTTTTTCTTCCTTGATACACTCTAGTATTCATCTTAAAACGAATGGAATATTGTTTTGATTATTATTAATGACGATTTTTTTCCCGTGGTTCATCTCATTTCGAATTCTAAGAGATTTCTTCTTACCTGAAACAGGACTGTTTTCACAGCAAGCAAATGATTTTCTTTCAGTATATATCTTAAAACGAGTGGAATATTATTTAGATAACTAATTTTGATAATATTTGAAGTTATATTTTTATAGTTTATATTTATTTATTTTTAAATAATTGTTTAACTAATTATAATTTCGATAATTTGTATCTGGTCTGGTTGTGCCAAGAAAAAAGAAAAGAAAAAATTATTTAAAAACAAAATCTTTAATAAATAAATTATATAATACAATTCATATGAATCGCTCATTTGTAAGAATTTTTATCTTATCCAAAAAGAAAGTCATTATTCAAAATTGTTTATTATTTTTCTCATAATTTTCTTTTTTTTCTCCTATAAAATTTTTTTATGATTTCTTAATCACACAGGGAAAAAAATATTTATTTCTTTAGTAAAATTTTTCTACTGAAATATTAAATGGAACAATTAAAAAAATATATTAATCCAATGTTTAACATTTTTAAAAAGATAACATTCGAGAAAATATTAATTTAAAATATTGGGTCATAGTATTTGAGTCCTTAAAAGGTTAAAAATGCTTGCTGTTTTGAAAAATTACACGTAATTTCATAGTAGGTAAGAACAGTAGTAAAATGTTTAGCAGAGCGTGGTTTCGATCCACGGACCTCTGGGTTATGGGCCCAGCACGCTTCCACTGCGCCACTCTGCTGTTGAGAGAGTGGAACACTATACTTAACAAAACCTTTCTTAAACTAGACGAGTCAGTTAAGAATAAATTGTTTTAATATTTTATACTTAAAAAGAAGAAAACAATATAACCATGGAGAAAATATTCTTGTATCAGATATTTCACTTCCTGTTATTTTATTATTTTTTTAAATAATTCTATTTAATTTGAAATGATTTACTCTTAATTGTGGGTTAAGTTTCTTGATTATTATTTGATGGACCAAATCTATTTTTTTTTTCCTTACACCCTTAGAAAAGTAGATTTTTTTAAATATTTAATACAACAATTCTAAATAAATTAACAAATGAGTAAGTTAAAGTAACATACAAATAAGTCACTGCATTTAAAAAAACAAATTTCCGAGAAGAATTTTAAGCAAATCACCTCAATCAAAATTTATTTGTGGTATAAAAACATGTTTTTGAATTCATAAAAAAAATAATTTAGAATATATGCAGTTTAACAAAGTTTTATTTACATTTTACTTTCAAAAGTATTCTCTTAAAACGAGTTTTGTTAAAGACAAACGAAAAATATTTAGCAGAGCGTGGTTTCGATCCACGGACCTCTGGGTTATGGGCCCAGCACGCTTCCACTGCGCCACTCTGCTCTGCCATTGAAATTTGATTATTTTTACGCAATTTACGAATGTTTTAAACTGAGTTATATTCTTATATATGATAATTTTAAATAAAAAAAAATTACTTTGAGTTTAGATATTTTAACAATGGCAATTCTTTTATTTATTGATATAAACTTAGAAAAATTTGTTTTTAGTAATGATGATTGATCAGTAATAAATAATTTTAATTATCTGCATGTTCTTGATATTTTTTTTTTCTTTTTAATTAAAAGAAAAATTGAGTGAGATTTCAGAATATATCTCTAGATTTTATTTATTTATTTTTATTACTAAGCATTTTTCGAAATTAAATTAATACTTTTATTTATTTATTTTTGTACATAAAGATAAAATAATTTTGTTTCAAAATTTGCATATTTTTTATTTATTGATTTAAACTTAGAAAAATTTGTTTTTAGTAATGATGATTGATCAGTAATAAATAATTTTAATCTCTGCATGTTCTTGATAATTTTTTTTCCGTTTGATTAAAAAAAATTAAATGACATTTCACAATATATCTCTAGTTTTTGTTTATTTATTGTCATTAATAAGCATTTTTCGAAATTAAATTAATACTTTTATTTATTTATTATTACACATAAGGATAAAATAATTTGTTTTTAAAATTTGCAAGTTTTTTTTTTATTGATTTAAACTTAGAAAAATTTGTTTTTAGTAATGATGATTGATTGATCAGTAATAAATAATTTTAATTTCAGCATATTCTTGATAATTTTTTTTCCTTTCAATTAAAAAAAAATTGAGTGAGCCAGAATATATCTCTAGATTTTATTTATTTATTTTTGTTAATAAGCATTTTTCGAAATTAAATTAATACTTTTATTTATTTATTTTTATACATAAAGATAAAATTATTTTGTTTTAAAAAAAAAAAATTCTTGAAGTGTCGATAATATGTCCACGTAAAACAAAAATGGCACTAGTTTCTTTCTTATTTAAAAACACGAGTTGTTTTTGTTGCCTTCTAAAAAATAAATACTTTGTTTACCTAGTTTTCTTCTGAAAACGGTAAAGAAAATAATTCTATTAAAAAAAAAGATTATTTATTTAAGTTTTCTTTTGGTGAAAAAATATTAAAAATGATTGTCACCATTAGAACGTACGAATGAAAATCTATTACGAGCTTTATCTCTTTATCTTTAGTTCTCTAAAAAAAAATACTTAACGAGCCTGCCAGGATTCGAACCTGGAATCTCCTGATCCGTAGTCAGGCGCGTTATCCGTTGCGCCACAGGCCCTCGGTCGGTCGAAAGTCTAAGGGGTTTCAAAAAGCGTGAAATGAAAACTTAACGAAATGGTCTAACAAGGGAAACTAGGGAAGTGTGACTCGCCAATTTTGAAATAAACTAGTGGGATGTATGCCTTATGAGGAATAATTTTAGGGGGCAACATTCATTTCGGCCCATAGAAGGTCCTGTGAGAGATAAAAAATAATTCAATATATAGAAAAATCGGCATTTTATTACTTCAATGCAGACTATTAGTTATTGTAATTGTCTCATACTCCAATTAATTTTGTGGTACTTTTACGTACTATATAATGAATATTTATTGTCAAAATTGATTTCGAAAATTTTATATATCTGTAGTTTTTCAGAAAAACCTGTTAGGTTAATTTTTTAAAAAAAATTGACATCAAATTTTTTTAAATTTTTTTTCTTCAAAAAACTTTCCAAATTAATTGGAGTATGTAATTGCAAATCAATAAACTAATTAATAATTAGTTAACAATTAATTAATAATTAAATAACACTTAATTAACAATTAATCAACAATTAATAATTAATAAACAATTAATTAATAATTAATAAATAATTAATTAATAATTAACTTTCTGAATAATTTAATTATGAGCAAATTAATTAATTATCTAATTAATTACAAATTAATTGGAGTATGAGATAATTACAATAACTAATAGTCTGCATTGAAGTAATAAAATACCGATTTTTCTATATATTGAATTATTTTTTATCTCTCA
>NC_092205.1:33023170-33035241 GCF_043381705.1 Parasteatoda tepidariorum
TAACCAATCTATTTCAAACATTTTTCCGAAAAGGAATAATCGCGAGAAGAAAAACTGAAATATCATCTAGCAGAGCGTGGTTTCGATCCACGGACCTCTGGGTTATGGGCCCAGCACGCTTCCACTGCGCCACTCTGCTCTGTCATCGATATTTGATTATTTTTACATAATTTACGAATGCTTTAAACTGAGTTATAAATGACAATTTTAAATTAATATATATATATATTTTTTTTTTTTGCGTTTAGATATTTTAACAATAGCAATTCTTTTATTTATTGATATAAACTTAGAAAAATTTGTTTTTAGTAATGATGATTGATCAGTAATAAATAATTTTAATCTCTGCATGTTCTAGGTATTTTTTTCCCCCTTTAATTAAAAAAAAAAATTTAGTGAGCCAGAATATATCTCTAGATTTTATTTATTTATTGTTGTTAATAAGCATTTTTCGAAATTAAATTAATACTTTTATTTATTTATTTTTGTACATAAAGATAAAATAATTTTGTTTTTTAAAAAAAAAAATACTTGAAGTGTGGATAATATGTCCACGTAAAACAAAAATGGCGCTAGTTTCTTTCTTACTTAAAAACACGAGTTGTTTTTGTTGCCTTCTAAAAAATAAATACTTTGTTTACCTAGTTTTGTTCTGAAAACGGTAAAGAAAATAATTCTATTAAAAAAAAAAAAAAAATATTTATTTAAGTTTTCTTTTGGTGAAAAAATATTAAAAATGATTGTCACCATACGAGCTTTATCTTTAGTTCTCTAAAAAAAAATACTTTACGAGCCTGCCAGGATTCGAACCTGGAATCTCCTGATCCGTAGTCAGGCGCGTTATCCGTTGCGCCACAGGCCCTCAGTCGGTCGAAAGTCTAAGGGGTTTCAAAAAGCGTGAAATGAAAACTTAACGAAATGGTCTAAGTAAAAGGGATTATGTACGAGGACGAAGGAAAGGAGTGAGGCGGGAAAGAAAAAAAATAGGAAATTAACTTCTTTAAGATTTCTATGTCGGGTTTTGTCACTTTTCCCGCGTTTGGGATTGAAAGAACGCTTTAATGCTATATGCTAATTAAAAGAAATCAGATTAAAAGTTTATTATGAAAGTTATAAAATCAGACACATACATGCTAAAAATTCTATAAACATAATTTTTCGACTCATAACCGTTTTTCTTTTTTTTTTTAATCCTATAATTCATCTGCAATCCTCAAATTCTTGAGACATGTGAAACCTTCAGTCAGATAGTTGGTCTTTGTATAACACATTTCTTAAGTAATTGCACATTTTTTTCAGAAAAATAAATAAATAATAAGAATAATCAAGCTAATAAATAAAAATTGACATATTGTAATTAAGTAATACGCAGTTTTTTTCCCTCCAACTTTTGTACTTATTTATTATTTTACTTATTCTTTATTGTTTTTTTTTAATTCAAGATGAAAGGTTTATAAACAATCTCTTTAATTTGATGGAGACTTAGCATATGGGAATAAAAGAACAAATTCTAATTTATCAATTTTTTTTTAGGAAAGTTTAACAATCGTCTTTCTTGAACAAAAATTTTGATAATTCTTCAATAGTTTAATCCCACTTACTTTTTTTACGGCACATATTCTTATAATTGCTTAAGAAATTTGTTTTATTCATATTATTTGCTTAATAATTCTTTCCAAATTAGCCATTCTTAATATATACTTTTTAAAAAAAATTCTATCAGAAGTTAAGACATAAAACTAGACACATTAAGTGTCACATATTTTTATTGAAATGAAAGGAAAATAGTTTTCATGATTATCGAGGGCATTCGGAGCATTTATCTCCTGATTAAATAGCTATTTGAATGAATGTGATTTAATTATATTTGTTAGTCTCATTTCTGCTATAATTATCAAATTATTACTACCATTTGCTTTGGTTATTACTAGAGTAATGAGAAAATTTTCTCGGTTCGTCATTAAGAGACAAAATAGTTTTCATAATTTAACGAATTATTATCGAGGTATATTGGAGCATTTATTTGCTTGATTTATAGGTTATTTGTTAAAACGAACTCATTCAACAATATTTTTTATTTATGTTATAGTTATCACATTATTACTACCATGATTCTTGGTTCTTGCAAGAGCAATGAAAATATTGTCTTTTATTGGCTCTTCAATAAGAGACAGAATAGTTTTCATAATTTGCCGAATGAGTATCGAGGTCAATCGGAGCACTTATTATCACTTGATTAAATAACTATTTGTATGATTGTGATTTAATAATATTTGTGATTCTCATTTCTGTTTTAGTTATCACATTATTACTACCATGATGCTGCTCTGGTTCTAGCGAAAGCAATGAAAAAATTGTCTTTTCGTGGTTCTTCAGTAAGATACCGCAATCCTTCTTTTGCAGTCAAATTCCCAGGTTGCTTTCAAACACCTCACACTGAACACAACTTTGGCTATCCTCAACACATTAGTCTCTTAAAAAACGTAAGTTAAATTTATATTCATTTTTCCGAAATTACGTCTACATTCATTTAGACATAAATCGCATTTATATTAGCTAACATTATGCACATAATCTCAGGTATCCAAAACGTTACCGCTAATTCGAAATGCCAATTGAAGAATAATCGAAACAGATAGAATAAGAAACAGATGCATTTTTTTTTGGGGGCAACTAATTAATTTATTCTCCCCAATTTTCAAAATTAGTTGCAAAGTAAATTAACAGATGGCATTGCTGAAGGAAAAACAATGTTATCAATACAGTCTAAATTTTGAGCAACATCGTGGGACGGTCTACGGACTAAATTAACAGACAACAGAAACCCATGAAATTATTTCGCTTGAGATAGTCGGTCTCGAATCAGGTAATTTTTATTTTAATTAAATCTCCTTATTTATATTTCAATCAGGCAATTTACATATTTTTTTCATTTTTTATTTATATACTTGTTTATTTTAGTCAATGACTCCCATCTGTTGGCGAACATTGTAATTAATTTTTAAACTAATGAGATGAAAAACTGGTTTCGTTAGCAGAACACTCTAAACCAAACATCTTTTCTCCTACCGTTTATCTGGAAGAGGAGCATCCTGTGCTTCGCATAATTCATTGCTTGTATATTAGTACACATTTCAGCAGTATTATTAAACAACGCGTACCAGATTTTATGAAGAAATATTTAAAAATATTTCGATGTATTTATTTATGAAGAAACATTTAAAAAATCTTCAAGCTTTTTCAAATGATCTCAAAAAAGTCCTATATAAAAAGCATTTTTAATTACGTAATTTTATTTTAAGGGTGGTGTTTTCTACAACAAGGTGCTGAAATTTGGAGATGTTATTCTTCACAACATTCATAACAAAAATTTTAATTAGTTACAGTATGAGAAATCAATAGCTTTTTAGATATTAAATAATAATGGCCATTTGTTAGCTGAATTTTTTACTTGATTTGTTTTATGCCGAATTCAATTTTATGTCGAATAAAAGGTTGATTTTTAAAGGACGGGTGTTTTATTTCCCCTCATATAGATTGTTTTGGAAGATACCATACTCAGATGTCAACCAAGTACTTGTTGATCCTTTTAATGAAATGATCTTAGTTTAACAAAAAGTCAAATACACCGTCCCCACTTTGTTATTAATCAAGCAAAATAAAACAAAATAATGACGACTAAGTTCTTTATAGTAGACTAGGATCCGCCGAACAAATACGTTTTTGTAAAAATAAAATAAAATCATTAGTTTACAATTTTAATTCGTTTAAAATAGTGGGCTGGAGCTTGGGAAGGAAAGCTTTTGTTAGAAAGGAATTAAGTGCATTCGTTACTAATTCTGTAAACATTCAAATTTCTTAGATTCGTCTGTTTTCTTTCGTTTTTTCAGGTTGTTGTTGAAAGAGGCTTAACAGGACACATCGAATACGACAGATGGAATGAAACGCAGAGCAAAAGAAAGGATTTTAAATTAACTATTATTCAATCCACTCCTGCTGGTTACCAAGAAGTAAGTTCCTCCCCCCCCCCAAAAAAAACCCCCACTTAAACAGTTTCATGGCAATTAAAAATTTTCGAGTTTTTTGACATTGAATTATTCACGTAGATCAGAAAGTTTATTAGAGCTGAACTCAATCATAGTATTACTGTTAGCGAATGATGGGCATTTCTCAAAAGCTGAGAAAATAACGTTACATCTAATTTTTAATTCTACAGATACTTATTTTATATGCATTGAATATTCACTAATATGAATTACCTTTATAAATGATAAAAAAATAATCAACTTTCTCAACAAGACACCAAATTTTCTCAAATAATAAATTCATGGAACAAACTATCTTAACGCGATTTAGAGTATTTACTGTGTCATATGCATATATGGCAGTACTTTTACTTTCGTTACTTGTACCGCCGGAACAAGTAAAAAGTACGTACTTTTACNTAGACATTTGTGTGGCCTATGGATTCCTAACGAGCATCAAACATTCTCAAAATTATGTGTTCATTCACTGGAAAATTTAGTGTTTATTCACTGGTAAGAACTGTTTCTTCACTTGGTCATCTTACTACTTATTATTTAAACCACCAAAAGCAGGGCCGTCTTAATAGCATGCAGGGCCCTCGGGCACAGAAATGTTTTGGGCCCTTATAACAGGTCATACTGCTTAAAATCGAACTAACAAAAACTTCACATACAGAAAATAAAGCATTTTTAACATATGCAATAATTTGAACAAATTTAAATACATTTTGATTCCTCAAGAAACTGAATCCACATAAAAACTTCATTGGAACGTAGAAAAATAGATTTCGGTTGACTTTTTTAGTTTCCCTGGTGATAAACTATTAAAATTATTGTTTTTCTGCATGATAATCAATCACTATTTGTAGAAAGAAAACAAAATGCACACTTTATACCATAGAATATATTTATTTTTAAAAATATATCCGGCAATTTTGTTTATTCTTAGTTTTTTTTAAATACAATTTATAAAAAGTAAGATTCTCAAAGGCCCCCTTAGTGCTTAGGGGCCCTCGGGCACTGCCCGGGTGGCGTATTTACAAAGACTCAAGGANAAAAAAAAAAAACTTTAACAGCTTCATGGCAATTAAAAATTTTCGAGTTTTTTGATATTGAATTATTCCTAACAATAATCACGTAGATCAGAAAGTTTTTTAGAGCTGAATTCAATCATAGTATTACTGTTAGTGAATGATTAATGGGCATTTCACAAAAACTGAGAAAATAACGTTACAGTTAATTTTTAATTCTACGGATACTTATTTTATATGCATTAAATATTTGCTAATATGAATTACCGTTCTAAATGATGAAAAGATAATCAGCTCTAAAATATTTTTTTTATTTTAAGACACCAAATTTTCTCAAATACATGGAACAAACTATTTTAACGTGATTTAGAGTATTTGCTTTGTGATATGCACAGTTAACAGCATAAATATCCAATACTGATTCTTTTAGTCAGAAATTTTTTTTTAAAATATGTTTATCAAAAGCTTTTACAACATTTTACATAAATTCCTATCACTCGGTAGAATTATACTTTTACTTAAAAAAATTTTACAGTGATAAAAATTGAAACATAATTATTGTCAGAGCTAAAAATTTAGAGTTATTCTCCTGCGGTTCGAGAACTACCCTAACACGATTGGAAATAAGAACAATTTCGCACTTCTTTTCACCTCTTTCAACACAGCGCAAGCGTGAGAAGTCGCTTGCCAGACTGAGCTTGCGCAGTAAACACAAAGAAGAAAGAGAGACCTCTGTTTCCTCTGGCTTTTCAATCTTAATAATTAAACAATTATATAAAGTTGTTAAAAAAAGTTCTGCAACTCTTCAACAAATTTCAACTTTTATGAATTTTCATTTTGCGTTATTGTTTTTTTCGTGTGTTTATTTTAGACTCTCATCAATAAGCTCTAAATGACTTAGGATAAAACTGAACTTCTGGTTTTTATTCGTTACTGCTATAAACGAGATCTTTCAGCAAGAGATGCTGCAGAACTTTTTTTTAACTACCTAATATAACATAAACATATACAACTTTTAAATTACTTTAAGTTTCTTTTTTCTACCATTTTTAAAATAATTAAAATTTTCCTCTTCTTAAAACATTTTTAATTAACAAAATGTTATAATTAGCAAAATGCTTCATCATATAAAGTGAGTCCCTGTCTGAGTATTTTTCATTTTTGTGAAGATTTCGCTTTTATATCAGGTCATTATGAATATGCTTTTTATACTGGAATTATGAGTTTTTGAAATTGAATTTGTTAACATTATCTCATATAAGTTATGCTACACAGTTATGGTTTAATAGCATCAAAATCAATTTACAGTCATTATAACTCTGTTTTGGAATCAAAGTAACAGGACGTGTCCTTAAATATTAATTTCATTCCGTGACTTCGTTTAATCTTCACAAATTTAACAATTACACATATGTTATAGGAATTAATTTACACAATTTATGTATAGATACATTATGCTAACTATTGAATTTGTTCTAGTTCGGAACTTGGTCCGTCTTAGATCACGGACTGAGATTTTCCGAGAGACCAGTCAATGATCAACCAGGAGCTTTGCCTTTAACAGATAACAAATTATTAGTAGCATCCAAATTAGTGAGTATTGTTTTTTGTAATTTGAAGTTGATTTTTAAAAGATTTTCTATAAACGCTCATAAAAATATGTAAAGCTATCTTAGTCCAATCGTATTGATATTGGCAAAAATCCTTTGCTCTAAAAATTTTTTTTAAGTATTTCTGCTTTATATTTTACTTCGGTGATTAAAAAAATAGATAATATTACCATATGTGGCTCTTTAAAAAAGCAATTCCGGGTGAATCCTAGAATAGCCCAACCCGAGGCAATTTTTTGAAATCTCGCCAAGCGACTTTTTGAAATCTAACTAAACTAGGTTGCACTGTGGTTGATTGGTGTTTGTTTTGTATGTAATAGAAATATCAGAGTAAAGGTAAGTTATTTTTCATTTTAGTTTATTAAAAATATTTTAATAAATTTGTAATAATTTAAACTGTTTCTTTAATAATAAAAAAACAAAGTTGAAAATTGCCAACTTGGCGATATTTCAAAAAGTCGCCAAGGGTCGGCTAATCTAGGATTTTACCAACAATTCCTCATATTTTTTCGAAACAAATCAACCCCTATGATGAATTAATATAATTAAATAACAAATTAATATATTTAAGTAAATGGATACGACTGGGCGCCAAATTATCAAATAAATTCGAATCAATGCAGCTAATTCAAGTGCCCAATTCTGATTTGATTATTACCAAAGGAATTTGTATTTTTAAAAAAATCAATTAACTAGGGCTATTCGAAGCAACTAGCAAGTTAACTCAATACGAAGAATTATTATTGAACCAGTCATTAGAATTATACTAGGATATAAATTATTTGATTTGAATCAATTGATTTAACTCAACAGATTCAAATCAATGATTCCAATAAACACATTTCCGCCAGATAATAGTCTGTCAAAAACATGATTGTTGATATCATCAATTAAGCAGAGAATAAAAGCCTAAACCGATTGTGTTAAGTAAACATTGTGTTTCTTTTTATAGAAAAAGTTAACCTCAAGTTTTGCTGAAAAAATAAAATTATAAGCAAAATAAACGTTGACGTTTTGCTAAATTAAAACTCCTTAGCATTTGAGTGGCTAGCTTTCTATAATATTTGGTATATATTATTCTATATAATATTCTATGTAATAAATATCCGTCTTGAAATCAAATGGAAAAGCCTGCCTGAAAAATTTTTATTTCATTTTTAAAAAAAAATCGAAAAATGTTCAAAATCTAAATTTACTATGATTGAAATAAAAAAATACTTACTGAAGCATTTGTAGTATACAAATTAATTATTTAAGAAAATTAAAAACTAAATTATTTAGAACTTAATGATGAACTTAGTAATGACGAGGAGGATTTGCCGAAAAACCGCCATCTAGAGGATCTTTTTAGAACCGTTTCCCCAAAAAGAGACACCGCGAGTATTCAGTTTCAGATCTTTTTATATTTCTTCTGTAATTAACTGTAAGTTGCGTTAATGCAACTTTCCACTACTGAAGAAATTTTTTAGAAAAAATATCCGAATGCATTTTTAGGCATTATTTTGAAAGCATGGGCTATTTTCATTGTTGTTGTTGGTGTATCCCTGTTAAGGTAGAGGGGTGCGATTGTTCTTGTTTTCCAGTGGCGCCATCTGTGGTCAAGAATTCGACTTCTGCCGCACCTATACGTCACGCCCGTGCTATTTTCACTAAACTATGTATTTGAATTTTTATTCTTGATCTTTTTCTGGTGTAATTTTAATACATTTATTTTTCTCAGAATGCTCCTTATTTGATGCTAAAAAGAGGAGACAACGCTAGCCAGCTACAAGGAAATGATAAATATGAAGGCTTCTGCAAAGATCTAATGGACAGTATATGCGAATCATTGCACATAGAATGTGAAATAAAACTGGTGGAAGACGATACTCACGGCAGATTCGACCAAATGAAGGGTAGATGGACTGGAATCGTTGGCGAAATTATTCAAGGAGTAAGCTTTTTTATTTATTTATTACTTCAGCTTTCGTTAAAGTTGCGAAAATTTAAATTTTATATCTCATTAGTTCCATTTCTGAAGGGCCGAGGTTTGATCCCTCGTGGTGGATTGAAGCCCATCAACTTCTGATAGATGAATAACTGGGTGTCTGTGAAGTAAAGATGCCCGGTGCGCAATGCTGACCATGACGCCATTGGTTTAGAAATTGTGGAACAAAAAATATTTATTGAATATATGAATATATATATATAGAGAGAGAAGCCTATAGGCTTCTATCAATTAAGACATAGATCAATTAAGACTTCTGATTTTTACACAAATTCCACTAAATTATATTTCTTGCTGGTTATAGGTTTCAAGGCTTCACTTAACCTTAACGTCTTTAAAAATCACCCCTGAGAAGTTTTTTTTAATTTACTTGTTTTCGAGGAATATCTTTTTGATGATATTTTGAAAACTGATTTTCCAATTCAATGTAACTTTGAGATGGTTTAGGTTTAAATTCTGTATTCTGTTTGTAATTCGCAGAAGTATTATTTAAATTGTGTATTTAATCAATTAACTTAATTAAAATCAATTGACCCGTAAGAGTTTAAAAAAATTTCAAGTAATTTTAAATCATTTTGAATAATTGATAAAAAATTTCGACTCGTGTAAAAAATTAATGATTGATCAAGCTATAAATTTTTCCCCCACAGAATTTATCCACGTGGTCTATCTAAATATACCTATATACGTCATCTTTTTGTAAATTTATTATTTTGTAATCATTTTGTAAAAAGAGCGATGGGAAATATTCACGTTAAACAGGAAAAACGCATCGGTTTTTACACTTCAACTTTTATGTCTTTAAGCAATAAAATATTAAAAACAAATATTGATTTTTCAAGTGGTTCCTGAAATTTCACATTTTTACTATAACATGGCAGATGGAACGCGACTATTTTAACTAACCTATGAATGAAATTTTTATTTATTTAAAAAATAGCAAACGATATAACTAGCTTTTATGGGGGAGGGGGGGAATTGAGTTAAGACGAAATTCGGTACTGTCACAACATATATCTTTGTCTAAACAAACCAACAGGCATGGTTGTTGAATAAAACTGTATTTTAAAAGCTCTGTCATCATATGAAATTATGTTTTTTTTTTTTTTTTTTTTTTTTTTTTTTTTTTTTTTTTTGCAAATACTAATATGCTATTTTCATAATTGCTGTGTGGTTACAGCAGTTATTCATGACTGTTGGGTCAAGTTCATGACTGTTTGGGAATCGAGTTAAGACGAAATTCGGTACTGTCACAACATATATCTTTGTCTAAACAAACCGACAGGCATGGTTGTTGAATAAAACTGTATTTTAAAGCTCTGTCATCATATGAAATTATGTTTTTTTGTTGCAAATAACATACTATTTTCATAATTGCTGTGAACTTACAACAGTTATTCATGACTGTTAGGTCTAATTCATGACTGTTAGGGAATTGAGTTAAGACGAAATTCGGTATTGTCACAACATGACGTACAACAGTTATTCATGACTGTTAGGTCAAGTTTAGTCCATTTTTAACAAGCATCCTCTATGTTTATTCTGAAAGTGTGCACAAAACGTCAATATGGAAACAAACCACAGTCTTAAGAAAAGAAAAAGCGCTTGTGGTCTAATTTTTCAGTATTTAAAAACCTACTCCAAAGCTGTATGGTCTGGGATCATAAAAATTTTTTAAAAATCGAGAGTATAGCATTGATTTTTATTGTTTTCATCCAGGTGAAAAAATTTCTCCAAATTGGTGATTTTTAAGAAAGTTTAACTTTCGAAATATTTAAGTTATTTGTACGTCCTAAATCCCAGATAATTCTTAACAGCAAGTTGGCATATATAGTTTAAAATTATAGCTATGCTTCAAATAAAAAACCCTTAAACTGTGGCTTTTTTTTTTTTTTTTTTTAATTTTCCTTGGCAAAAGAGCTTCGAAAATCCATGTTACTCTAACGGCTACGAACTACGAAAAATTTCAAAGGATTCTAAAATGCTAAACTTAACTTTCTTGAATGTATCAATTAGCTTGTTTAACTAACAAAAAAACTGCTATATTTTTTTTATCGATATAAGATTGAGTAAAAATTCTGTAATATTGATATTTATTTCCAGAAAGCGGATGTGGCTATTGCGGACTTAATCATAAGGCCAGAACGTCAGAGAGTGGTTGATTTCACCGATCCTTTCGAATTGGTGACTTTCAGCCTCCTTATGAAAGATCCAGACACCATCGATTCTTCACATTCCAGTTTTTTCCTATTTTCGGCATTTACACCAGATACCTGGATCTGCAGTTTAATAGCTTTCGCCATCTTCTGTGCTCTTTTTCACTGCATAACTATATATACTGGTGCTCCCGACAGCATTGAATCTGCCTCTGGTATTTGGGGGAGAAAAAACAGTATTGTCGCGAATGTATGGTTTGCAATTGGCAGCTCATTGATGCAAGGAACAGGAATATATCCGAGGTATGACAAAAATTGTAATTACATTCATTGTTTTTATTTATGATTGCTTTGTTATTTTAAGTACATCACACCAGAATATTGAGTTTGAGAGAAACGGTATCTTCATTAATTATGCTTACAAAATTTCTACAAAGGTCTGCCTAAGAATGAAAATAATCACTTGTGGTATAACTACCACGATAAATATTAAATACCAATTCCGTAGTACACTGGTGTGCACAACTTAAGCAACAAGTAGTTTTTCGGCCACAGCTCCCCAACAAAGTATAAGATAGCCATGAAATTGCAGTATAATATGCACGTAATTCAGTAGAAAGATTATTTGTATGCAAATTTTAGAAATAAAACGTCGTAGGATCGGCGCGCGTAAGTGTGCGTAAACCTTGTGGATCGGCGCGCGCAGGTCAAAGCTGTGATAAAAGGATGAAGAGCATCGTAGTTAAAGACATTCGCTGCAAGTGCAAGTGATTTGTTTTGTGAAACATGTCTTCAAGAAATCATTTAGACGACTTTACACGAGGAAAAATGATTGGGAAGCTTGAAGAGGGGAATAGTGTGACCAGTGTCACCGAAGAGTTTGGGATCAACAAAAGTGTTGTTTCTCGTGCTTGGAATGCCTTTAAAACTACTGTTCGGAAGGTTTGTGGTGGCCGTCCAAGGAAAACAACACTAAGAGATGACCGTTACATTGTCCTCCAGTCAGCGAGCGCCATATCTCAGCAACTGTGCACAGCCACAGGACGACAAGTATCAAGATTTACAGTGGCCAGACGCCTCCACAAAGGTGGCTTATTTGCTAGACGTCCTAAACGTTGCATACCTTTAAAAGTTAACCATCGGCGGCACCGTTTAGAGTGGTGCAGAGAACACGAAACTTGGACACCTCATCAATGGAATCGCGTCCTCTTCACAGATGAGAGTCGTTTTAGTGCTACAAGCGATTCTCAACGTAAGTTGAT